>NW_027439363.1:0-129159 GCF_964188355.1 Buteo buteo
ACCCAGGTCCTTGAGCAAAAGCAATCCCACGAATGGTTTGCCTTTGCCTGAGGCAGGAGTAACCTAGACTGTTTTCCCTAGCATATTTTTTATGTGCACTACAGGGACTTTATCCCCTTCTACGGTACATAAAAGTTCTGATCGGGCAGGGTCAGCCTGACTGGTAGATCCCCTGGTGTTAACTAATCAGGTGGCTTTTGCTAAATGTGTGTCCCAATGTTTGAACGTCTGGTTTGGGTTTGTGTGGCGGGGTTTTTGGTAGCAGGGTAGAGTCCGCAGGGCCGGCTCCTGTGAGAAGCTGCTGGAAGCTCCTCCGGCTCCAAGCCGGACCCACCTCTGGCCCAGGCCGAGCCCCTCAGGGACAGTGGAAACACCGGTGGGAGAGCAGATTTAAGAGGGGAAACCTGCAGGGAGTGGGGGATTGGAACGGGAGAGGAACCCCTCTGCAGACAGTAAGGCCAGTGAGGAAGGATAAGAAGGAGGGGATGCCCCTGCAGCCTGTGGTGAGGTGAGGTGGGGTCTGGTCTCTGGTGAGCAGGCCGTCCCCCCGCAGCCCATGGAGGGGAGTGGGGGAGTGTAGGCCCCCCAAGATGGCTGGGACTCTGTGGGAAAGCCCGCGCTGGAGCAGGCTGGGACTGAAGATCGGCCCACGGGAAGGACCCACGCCAGGGAAGTTTGTGAGGAACTGCAGCCCGTGGAACGGACCTACATTGGAGACGTTCGTGAAGGACTGTCTCCCGTGGGAGACACCCCACGGCAGAGCAAGGAACAAGTGAGGAGTCCTCCTCCCCTGAGGAGGAAGGAGCGGCAGAGACCAGGGGTGAGGAACCGACCCCAGCCCCCATTCCCTGTCCCCCTGTGCTGCTGGGGGGAGGAAGTGGAGAGAACCGGAAATGGGGTTGACCTGGGAAGAAGGGATGGGGGGCGGGGGGGGAAGGCGTTCTAAGGTCTGGTTTTACTTCCCAATATCCTTGTTTTGATTTGATTGGTAGTAAATTAAATTGATTTTGTTTCTTCCCCAAGTTGAGCCTGTCTTTTGCCCATGACCGTAAGTGGGGAGTGATCCCCTCCCTGTCCTTGTCTCGACCCACGAGCGTTTCTTTCTATTTTCTCCTCATCCCACTGTGGCCCGGGGGGAGGAGTGAGCGAGCGGCTGTGTGGTGCTTTGTTACCAGCTGGGCTGAAACCACAACAATATCCAGCCCCCCATTGCTCTCAGTGTAGTCTTTAACAGTCTGTCATACCGTTAGATTTTCCTGGAGTTTGGTGCATAATAGGGGATGTGATATACCCACTCAATGCCATGCTTTTTGGCCCAGGTGCCTATGAGGTTGTTTCGGAAGTGAGTCCCGTTGTCTGACTCAATTCTTTCTGGGGTGCTGTGTCACCTTAAAACTTGCTTTTCAAGGCCCAAGATAGTGTTCTGGGTGGTGGCATGGGGCACGGCATATGCTCCCAGCTGTCCAGTAGTTGTTGCCACCATTGTAAGCACATGGCGCTTGCCTTGGCAGGTTTGTGGGAGTGTGATATAGTCACATATATATGAGGGGGAATTGAATGTTTTGAGTAGGAGAATAGGCAAGATAGATGAAAGCCAGTGGCAAAACACTGTTTGACCCATCACAAAAATGTCTATAGGCTGGGGAACGTGAGGGTGGTTTTTTCACAAGGTCCGGAAGGTAGGCATTAACCAAGGCAGGTAGAATAGTAAATGAATTTTTGTAAAGCTTTGTTCTTGACTGTTGGCATGTGAAATCAAGGTGACCGACCTGAGAGCAACATCACAGTGAACCACACACTTCTGTGTGATAAAAGGGAGAGCGTTATGGTGACCTGTTGGAGCAACTCGGGCAAGATTAGTAGTGATTTGGGCTGAGTCAATACAGGAGAAAAATAGCAGAGCAGCAAGGGAGAATGGTGAAGGATGTCTATAAGTGTGTTTACTAGTGTTTTACAGAGACCACACACTACGTTGCCAGAGATAGGAGAGTGGGAGTAATGTGAAAGGTCAACATGGGAAGAAATCTGTGTTGACGAGCGCTAAAAGTGCATCAGATTGAAAGAAGTGCTTTCAACTAATTAAGCATGTAGGACTGAAGGGATCTCTTGAGGCACTGATTTCACTTACATGCTCTGGTATGTCTGTACACAAACACATATATATGTGTGCAGATGTGTGATGTCATATCATCCCTGCTATAATAATTCATCTTACCATTAGCTCCAGTAACCTTAAACAAGTTAGGTTTGGGGGGTTGGGTTTTTCTTTAACACTGTTTATGCCTTCACTATTTTCCGGGCTAATTAGCTTTTCATTTTCTCATGGAGCATGGTAGCAAACTGAAATGAATAGGGACTCATCCTGCAGAATAGTTGACCTAATGGCAACCTTAAGCTTGCCAGGCAGGACTCGCATATTGTCTGCCTTCTTTACCATTGCCCTGCAGGCAACACCAATGCTGCCTTTTGCATTGCTTCCGCTCACTTAGCTGGGGCACAAGTCACTTCCCAGCTGGATTGTGGTCTCTGAAGTTGTAGAATTGGATTACGTGTTTAATTTTATGCATACATATACACAACTAGGAAAACTTTTGTCTAGTCATATGTCTTCAGCTGCCCTGGGAATAAAGCCCAAACTTATTGGTGGTTTTCTTTTTTGCTTGTTAACCTGCTTTCCCTGATGGGCTTCCTGCTATATCTGACTGAACAAGGGCCATAGAAACACCATGGCTACACATACATTATTTGAATGTTTCGGATGTTTATTAATAGTTAAGTATGTTGCACTCCCTCCAGTGCTTTCTGTCACCAGGCATTAGGAGAGATATGCACCGGGGGGATTTCTTTGCTGCAGAGCTGGGTGTGATGGGGTGGGGGCGTACGCACAATTGCATATATTCATGGATATGTATAATATATAGACATGTGCACCTAAAATAAAAATGCCATTCACTTCTCACGGGTGAGAAGGGCAACTCCATTAATGAAATGCTCTAACAGAAACCTGCTGTCTGTGACTACGTTTGCAGCTATTTTGTAGCTGAGAGCATGAAGCTGTTTCTCTCCCAGCCATGTAAAACATAGACTGGAGAACAGGAATAAAAGGAGAGGAAGAAATCACTGGCTAGGGAAAATTCATAGGAATGAAGGCTTGAATGTATAAAATACTGTGTATTTCTGAGAGGTTATTGTCTATCCTGCAGTGACAGCTTTGAAATACTTTGAAATATCAAGTCCTATTCTGGCCACTGTAACTTATTTGACGGAGTTAGGCAAAGCAGTTAAAAATATGTTCAAACACCACCAGCAGTGATTGAAAGCAGCAAAGCCAAGAATGGGATTAGCATGTGGTACTCTTCACATAAGTGCATATTGCTTAACAGCCTAATCTTCTTACGTGTATAAGAACCGCACACTTCTCAGCCCTCTTGAATTATGTCTGTTGTTGTGCCAGTCAACTGAACACCAGGTAAATGCAAAATTCAAGGATCTGCGCATGGAAATGACATCCAAATCATATGCTTTCCAGTATTTTAATCTTTCTAGATAACTGAATGCCAAATACAGCTAGGGTTTTGTCCACTTGTCTCTTTTTCTCCTGAATAGCTGTTATTTCCATGTGTAGCATAACGGGACACAGAAAAATGTCACAGGGATGCACTGTGAAGAAGAAACTGTGGTTGAAACGTGAGAAATGTCACTATTGGCAAGACATAAAACAATACAAAGAGCATAAAAGATCATGGTCTTTCTCAACAGTTTCTGCTGTCAGTGAGGTTTCTGCCTTTTTGCTTGAGTTTGAAAAATTTGCTAGATTGTCCATGTATGAGTGCACAACAGAATAATAATTGTGTTCATGTTGTTGCCCACACATAGCTAAAGACTTAACTTGTTTTGTCATGTCTACCCTCCTGTTTGTCTGGAGGGCTGCTGCAGCCTGTGTAGACACAGTTGCACCGGCTTTGATTTGCACGCATGAGTGCCAGTGGCAGGGCAGATGTAGTGATCCACGCTTCAGGTCCAGACTGCTTGCCCAAGCCATATCTCAGGCCCTGTGCCGCTAGAGTTTGCTTTTCACATCCATCCTGGATTCAGATCGTACATGCCAAAAAATCCTCGGAAATAATTTGGGTTTCTGCCCTGATAATAGCAATAATAAGATATAATGATGCACAGAGCCATTACAAACCATGTTTTCCAGCATGGGCTCCCAGAGGGAAGTAACCAAGGAGCAGACCACCAGAAATGGGGCATCAGTCACCCACAGCCCTGTGATAGTGGGCATTGCAAGGACTGAAAGGGAAATGTCCACATTGAATAGTACCCTCACAAATGTCAGAGTGCATCAGGAACACAGGAACAAAAGGTGTGACCAAGGATAGGGGAATCCATCCAGATCCTGAATAAATCCCAAATATGCACAGGAGCGGCAAGAAAAAGGAGACAGGGGTTTTGGCATGTAGTTTTCTGTTTTGCTGAGACTTGAGCATCTCTTGCATTATGTGAGAAGTGTGCTTAGAAAGCTCTGTCAAGGTCTAGGTAGGACCTGCCTCAGCTCTCACATCATCTCCTGGGGGGGCTGGACCGCACACAGCTGCCCGGGGGAGAGGAGGACAGGAAAGTGCAGGCAGAATCCTCTGCAGCCCCCGCAGTGCCAAGGGGCAAAAGCGCCTGTCCCGTTCCCATCATCTGATGTCCCCCCTGGCAAAAGGGCTTCAGAAGAGAAAGCCATCACTGTCAGGTGTTGCTCTGGCGGTGACATGGACAGAAGTTATTGCTTCCCCTTAGTGGGAAAAGAGCATGGCATCCTGCCCCTGCCAGGGTGAACAGGGTTCCCGAGGGCACCAGGGTATGTCTAGTTTTCTGGCTCTAGTCACTTGGTACTTTTTGTCTAGAGGTGTGAGGGAAAGTGTGTGCATGCCCATGCTTGTAGGTATACTCACTGAAGTTATGGTGAGGTTGCCATTGCTCACTGGGTGATGGGAATGCTGAAGAGCCAGTAGCCTTTATTTGTAACGAAGAGCATCCCCGCCAACACACTCCCTTTGCACTGGCATTTTTCAAGCCTTAATAAAGATGGGACAGGAAAGTAGCTCATCCAAATAGCTATTTGCAGTTCCAGTTGGTGGGGTTTGCCATTGGCAAATAGGTCAAGACTGGGGGAAATGTCTGGGTGCAACTATGGTTAGGAGCAAGCATGACTGTAGGAAACAGAGTGATTGTCCCACTTCTGAGGAGCTCCGGGCTCCAGTATCCCTACTGGGTAAGCCCCTGCACGCTCCGTGCCATCACTGTGAAGCAGCAGCTGCAGAGGGAGCTGCTTTGAAAGTACTGAGCTTGCTGATGCATCGCACAAAATGTGGGACATGTACAGCAGAGAAACAACTGTAGATTTTTACCAGCCTTGTAGGCTTAAACCCCCTGGGTGTTACAGTGGAGACATGAGTACTTGGGGGAAGCATACATTCGAGACATTCAGGGCTATAAATAAAATTCACATGAGACTCAGCACTTGCCTCAATGAAACATTTACGTGCTAAAATGCATGATGAAGTTGGATGTGTTGTCAGACTGCCTAGTCTTTGAGATAATCTGGTCATCTTCCTCAGAATTAATTTTCTTGCAATGTTTTGCACACAAATTTATCAGGCAGTAACTCACTGCTGACCTGGGCACTAGGTGTGGAAGAGTTTGATCAGTTTGAACTCTGCTGCTGGCACAGGCCTATTTATGCAAAGCTGGGTGAACATACAGCTTTCTTATGACATTGAATCACACAAGAAAAAAGTCACCATTTTTACCTGAAATGGCTAGAAAAAATGGCATCTGCTAAAATGACAGGTCAACCACCTTAGTGCTGGAGAAGGGCTTCCCAAGCAGAGCCTGGCATGGTGCTGCTGGCCACGGCAGTCCTTGAGAGCATCCCACACCCCTGCGGCGCAGTAGGGAGAAGCAGTGGAGTTTCACTGGGTGCGCAGCCCCCAACTCCTCTGCCCCCTGCCAAGGGCTTGGGGCATTAGGGCCTCTCATAAGAGTAATTGGGCTCTGGAATAGGCTTATTCAGTAGTCTGATCCTTTTTAATTATGGTTTTTGTCTTTTGGAATCCAGATACTTTAATAAGGATTCAGCAGCTGTTGGTTCAGCTTTGCTTGTTCAGGGGTTCACGGCGTGACAGCTCTGAGCTCTGTCCCTTAGCATGTAGGCAACTTCCTCACTCACCACTCAAATCCCCTCCAGGCTGCACACTTTTTCACACCTTACAACACAATTGTGTTTTCTCTTTGAGCTAGGAAACATAAGGAATTATCTTCCCCCTGCCCTGACACCTGATGGCAACTATAATACAGAAAGAAATAATAGAAAGTTGAGAAACAGAAGGAGGTGGGGGGGCGGGGAGGCAAGCGTCTAGAGAAGCAGACAGAGTTGGGGGGAAACCCTGGATCTATCAAATAAATAGAGCAGAAATCTTTCTTGTTTGGCCTTTGTGGTGTTATTATTAGAACAAACACGCCTGAGTGCACTAAAGCCGCACAACCTTCAAGCATCCACATCTGGCTCTGCTGTGGCAGGATCCTTTTTCTGCCTTGCTAAAGGAGGGAGAGAGAGTGAATGAGAGGATGTGAAGATGAGAAGGGTCTGTAAATGATAAATATGATCAACTTTGATAAAAAAGCTATTTAGAAACCTTCAAAAATCTTCTCATGAGAACAGTCACTTGGGTATGTCTGTTTGACATTGGTTGTCAGGAAACCAGCCAACATTAATGGATCCATAGAATGTAATGGAGAATCCATTTAAATGGTCTCTTGTCATTTTGTCATCCCACAAGACAAAAAGAATAATTACGTGAATTCGAGAGTGAAATGAACATGATAGTTTATATGATTCACTTGTATATTCTAAATTGATCAAAGCACACACTGAAAATATATTAATCATCTATATTTGATGTCTGAAATGCAGTGTTTCCTATATCTGTACAGGCTTTTTTTCTCATTCACTGTGGTGTCCAGCTGTTAATAATTTAAAGACTGTGGCTTTACATTTTTTGTATTACTTTATTTATTATGCATATTGTGATGATGCTGAGGAGCTACAGCCACGCATAGGCTAGGCATTGTAAAAACAGACTGCAGTGTAAAACACAGAGTGAAAGGAAGTGCTGGCTGAAAGAGATACCTTATCCCCATTTTACAGAATGGAGGCATAGGGAGTGTTAATATTTAACCCAGGCTCTTAACAAAAGCATATGGTGAAGCTTTGACTGCACAGGTCTTCTAGGTCTCAACCAAATGGTCTTTGACTGCTGAACTACCCCGCCACAGGGTTGGCTTTTTTCTTTTAGTGGAAGTAAGAGATTTAATCCTGTGCAGCAAATCAGATGTTCAGTGGTTCTGAAAGCTCACGGTCCACTCCTGCGGTTGCATGCTCTGGCTTCAGCTCCCAGCAATGGTGCACAGTTCCCAGGGGCCTATGCCCAAACACGAGGTCCAGGCGAGATGCTGTTGCAGAAGCACTGGCAATGTGCAAAGGACACGGAAGGACATGTGCAAAGGACAATGTGCAAGGAGTGAAATGGAAGCAGGTCCCTCTTTTGGCAGACAATCACATCTGGTAATCCCCTTCAGAAAGGGTGCAGGCTTTCTCGCTTACCAGTTAGCTTTTTCCCTCTCTTTCCCCTTTCCAGGAGGCTTTTCCAGAGCTTCGCTCGTCTGAGGTTGGGATGCTGTTCTTCAAACATCCAGCCTAATTGCATTCATGGTGGGTTTATATTTATTTGTCTTTGGGCCAGCATTGTCCTCTACCCTACCCAGGGCTTCTCCCTCCGAGCTTCTTCCCCACCGCAGGCTGAGAACATTCATCCCCTCGCAGCTTTTTTGCCAGCTCTTTTAGTTTCTATTCTGGACTGCCTAGAAAATCCACTCCAGCTTTTGAGTATTTTAAAGGAATGTTCAGTTCATTGCGCATTGTGCAATACTTCTGCTTTCTTGGTGTCAGTGGGGCATATTCCCTGACACGGCAAATCAGTGTTCCTGCAGGGAAAGGCAAGAAGATACGGAGGCGTGCTAGCTGGGGCCATGGCACAGGGTACTGTAAGCTTCTTAGTGCCCTATCATTTGAAGATAAGCAATGTATTTGCTTTATTTTTCTTCTGGTACAGCACTATGCACAGCTCTGCCAGGTTTGCTGGCTAAGGGAGAATTGTTGGATGGCTAAGAGGTCATGCTATTTTATCTGTGAACAGCAATGTGTGTCTACAACAGCAAGTGCATAGCAGAATTGTATTAGCTTGGTTTCATTTTTAAGTCTCACACAAAGTATATTAACCCAACTCCTATTCTTTCTCATTTGTAAAAAACTGCTGCCAAAGCCAGAAGAGCTTTCTACAAGTTAAATTTTGCAGCAAATCTATTGTAGTCTAATGAAATGTCTGAACATTTCATAAGTAGGTAAAACTTTCCACTCACTTACTGAGCTCTGTCACAGACAGCTACTAGAACTTCAGTCTGGACAGTTTTTTTCTGGGAATAGGAAGTAACTGCTTGTGCCTGCTGTTTCATTAGCCTCCAGGGTACAATCTGTGATCATGAATATCACATATCATCAGCGATATAAATAATGGGTGGGGTATCATTACTATCACTTAAGGATTTTGTCCTGAGATGAGCTTCCCAAGAAGTCAGTGTGGCTCAGAACAGGATCAGGGCACGTTGTTTTGTGTCTCGGTACCTTGTCTGTAAAACAGACATAGTGCTTCCTTACCCTCAAGAGGTAAAGGAAATACAAAATCAGCTCATGCTAGTGAGATATTCACCTACTGCAGTGGTGACAAACAGACAAGCCATTAAAAGCTCTGCTTGTGATTTGGCAACATTCTGTTACTACAATGTTGATAATTTAATTAGTAAATCCTCATGATGAACAAACACATACAGGTTGCTGTCATTCACCCTACAAATTCCCCCGCTATCAATCATCTTTTTCTCACCGTGGTGCCGTTCCTTGCACTGACACCATGGCCAGTTGCATGGAGCGGCACTGCAAACATGTTGTAAACTGAGTGAAACCCCACCTGCAAAAATCCACTTGGAAGCAAAGCCTGTTGGACACAGAGTTCAGGGTCCCTTCGGTGGTGCTGAAGCTCTTGAGAACCTGAACTTCAGGAGGTCTATCGCCATATTATAACGCCACTTCCATCATGATGCCCACAAAGTTTTGTGAACTGGGTTTTTTTCTTATCAAAGAAGCTGATAAAGTCTGTCAGCATCCCACATGCAGCAACATGGTTCCTAGGTTTCTCCTCTTGTGTCTGCTCCCTCTTCCTTCTTCTCCTACTGTACTTTCCCAGTTCCTTTCACTATACAAAGCACTGGTATGCCTTCAGCCTGAGTGAATGTTGTTTTGCATTAAAGAAAGCAACAAAACCAGAAAGAGCAACGCATCTCCACCAGAGAGCCGGTCTCTGACATGTTGCACCGACTCCCACTCAAAAAGGGCAGCTGCTCCTGCAGGTCAGAGAGTGCAAAAGCATGGAAAGTAGATGAGAGCCCTGAAATGTGCTAGTTCCTTGGCTGGAGACAACGTACTGCTGTGGATGTCCTGCTGCCAACCCCTTTCTCTGGCTTGGCCTCCCCCTCGGTGGTGTCCCACGACAGTGGCACATTCATTCTCCTTCTCTTGTGGAAGTGGCAAGGGCCCTGCCAGGGAAGGGCTGAGGGCTGCGCTTGCCTGGAGTGATAAAAGCAATGCAAGGGGAGAACCTGGCCACAAAATATCTATCGTGTCAGTGGGCAAGACAGAGGCTGGAGACGGGGCCTGGCACACAGGCTGGGTCACTAACACAGAGTTACAAATCCCTGGTAGTAATCTCCATGGAAGAGGGCTCTAGCCATCAGCGTTGTGTTGGACTGTGTTACAATTGAAGCCGCCTCTGCTCCTCTGGGCTCTCACTGGTCGATGAGGGTGAAGGAAAGGAGCATGTGGCCAGTGGGGGGACCAACCCGAGGCACACTGGCTGTTTGGCTTCTCGCTAGGAATGGAACACCAGGAGGTCCCTCCACCACCCTTCCTCCCACGTGTGAGGGAGCCCACCTGCATCACGCTGCATTGTCCTGTAAGCAAAACAGCTGCAGCAGCTCCTTGGCATTACAAGAGGAAATGACTGGAGAGACTGTTTGTATCGATGCCTGCAAAAGAAGGAGCCAGCCTAGTGCTATAGCTCAAGACGTGCCAAGTGCTCTGCTGCATTACGTGGGCTGCTAAGCACAGGTGGGGAAAGTCTGCTCTGTGTGGCCAGCCGCGGCAGAGTGCTGGCATCCCCCATAGCCCTCCTCTCCTGCTTTGGCCCTTGGAAAGCTAGCTACTGCGTACACTGAGGTTGGGCACATCCTCCCAGAGTCCCAGCGCTCCTGAGAAATTCTCACAAACCTCTAGTGGAGTTGGTCCATGTAACTTCAGAGACTTCTGGGATTTCTCTGTAGAGGAATTGAAGTGTTCCTGTCCCTCAGAAGTCCCTGTCTATTACGAGAACCTCTTTTGATAAGTGACAGTTGAAGTCACTCAGCAGGGTGGGCAGTTAATCTCAGTTGTTACGTGCTAGAAGGCAATGAGCTAGCAACCTGTGTCAGAAATTAGTTGTGAGTAGCATGATGTAGTGAAGGAGCATATTTGCAGGAGAATGGGTAAATGGAAGACCCATTGCTCCCTCTGCCCTTGTTCAAAATGTCACTGTGGGAAGGTTGTGTTAGCTTCTTTGCGTTTTCATTTTGCTACCTATAAAATTATTATCCCTTTAGTTCATATATTTAACACCGACATAGTATTATTGCACCTACTTGCCTCCATAGAGCCATTTGCGATCTATGTCTAAATGCTAAGTGGTATAACGTGGTATGGAAACACAGAGAAGATAATGATCGCTCTTATTTGGTGGGAGGAGGGGTGCTGTAACACCCCCAGTGCTCGTTCTTGGCACTGCTGTTCCAAGTGAGAGCCACTGCTTTTCAGCTAGGTTGATGTAAGAGAGGCTAGGAGTCTTACCTTGCACTCTGGTTTTATCCTACAGCTGTCTCCAACCTGGATGCAGAGAGCAAACTGAGTGTCTATTACCGAGCACCTTGGAATCAGCAAAGAAACATCTTCCTCCCCTCCACCAGACCGCCTTGCGTGGAGGAGCTGCACCACCACGCCAAGCAGCACCTGCGAGCCTTGCACAGAGGTAGGTGCTTGCACACGCTCTGGCTCCATTTCCACACACATGACACCTCTCCACGGTCCCCTCCTGGCAGCAGCAGGGTGCTCAGGCACAGGCACAGGGCTGTGGGCAATGGTCTCCACTAGGACTTAGGTACTCAGGGTAAGAAATAAAGCTGAAGAAATTCTAGCAGTAGAAAAGGCTTGTGCCCCCTTCGGCTTGTTTGTGATTACTAGAGTAGAGCTGAAAAGGACTTTTTACTTTTCCTTTTTACATTTTTTGTTTATATGTTTTTCTATTAAAGTGGGTATGTCTGAATTGTGTGAGCAAATCCATGCAGTGACCCCAAAAGGATGGAGGCACTGAGTGTTTCAGCAAGGCCATCTTGTCTCCCTCCACTAAACAGATGTTAAACAATGCCTCAGCTCCACAACAGATAAGATTTAGCTTCCCGAGGGCTGAAACTGGAGCCCAGTGGTATTACAGTTGCCACAGAAACTGAGCTGTCTGCATGGGGTTTCCAAGCACGATACTGGAGGAGACCTGCATCCTTCAAGGGTGGCAGCTGAAAGCCAGGTGATACCCCAGACAGCTTGGCAAGGTCGGGCAGGTGTCCCCTTTCCAGGCCAGGGAACACCTCCTGACATCGCCTAACAAACTGGAGACGTATAGCTTCAAAACTGAATCACATTACACAGGGAGGAAGTGGGAGCAATCAAGGTCATAACCAGGCTCCTGGATCCCTGCCATAAAGGAAATTTCCTGGGTGCAAATATGTGGATGGTCCTACAACAGCACGCTACAGGGAAGGCAAAAGATGGGGAAAGGTCAGTTTTCACTGGGAACCTAACCGAGGGAAAATTCTTACTGGGAAGCACATAAAAGTAGGCAAACAAGCCTGTCTTTCTTCTATGCCATAGGGAAGAAGAAAATCCATGCAGGTCACCCTTAAAATGTTCAGCAGCAGCCTCCTGTGTTGCAATTGTTTTGCACCAACAGCTACCATTGCCTTGCTCATTTATTATTGTTATCAGGTTAGAATAATAATTGATTACTCGGATCTGCAGAGCATCTTGTTAGCTGGATAAAATGTTCCAATTAATTACCACATTTGAACCTCTCTACAGATTTTAGCTCAAGAACACACTGAGGGTGCAGTATGTCTTCATAGCACTGCAAAAAGTGATTCAGATGAATTGCAATCACAGTAGTGTTGGAGTAGAGAAGTTGGCTTTTCTGCTCTTAGCAGCTCTGCTTTGCAATTGTCCCAGGACCAGGCTGATCTCTGCCTGCCATCTTGTGGGCAGGAGAAATCCTGACAGCAGCTCAGGAAGGCAGCTGTCAGAAAATGCCTCATCTTTTTAAAGTTACAAATCTCTGTTTTGGCAACTTCCCATCCTCTGCGTTTAACGGCAGCTGTGCAGGTTCAGCAGGCAGCTTGGCATGTGCGGCTTTATTTTATTTTCCAAATAACTGCATATACTAGCTTGAAATTATAACTGGAAATTTACCCTAAACATGTTTATTGTGTCTCACCTGTTTCTTCTATCAGAATTTCATCATCTCTTTATCTATTTAACCAGGAGTAATTAAAACTAGACATTAGATCAGAAAACAGCTATGCTAGCAGCAAACATTGTTGGCTGGACTGTATCTACGTGCATCAGGTGAATCCCCTTCCAGCAGCTCTCCATGCAAACACTAGCTATCTGACTGTCACCTAAATTTAGAGATGGGGAGTCCTTGAGCGTTCTCCCATTCACTTGGAAGGTTTCAGAGGCTTGGGACTGATGCTGAAAGAGGACTGAATATTGTGAGCCCATGGTGAAGGAAGACTCCTCTGGGCCTGGGGTGGAGAGATCTTGACTTTTCCAGGATGATCTCTTCCATGCTGGGACAGAGAGTTCCACTGCAACAACCTTCATGATGTCAAGCCAATGCTCAGGACTTGGCACTGCCATGCAGCTGGGGAAGGAAATCCTACCTGGGGCTGTGTTTCCTTCATTCTCCTCAGAGGGGTGTATTTTAAATGAGTAGAGTGCAGTCATTGCTGCAGCACAATATTTCAAGGCAACAGGAGCTGCAGATTCCCACTGGGAATCAGGACTCGGGTCCCAAGCGCCTAAGAAGGTTAACTCCTTTGTCACTTGGCATAAAGGGTATAAAGCCCATCTGAGGAGAATTCAGCTTCAGTGCACACGCTGGGTTGTGTTGTATGAGCATTGCTCTTCCAGGGGCTTGGATGTCTGGTAACTGCTTGTCCTCTTCAGTTGCAACAGGGATCATAGTTAGCTGTCAGTGGAGAAGAGGAGGACCTTCATCTTTGCAGTCCACATCCTGTTCGTGTGTCTGTTGTGCTGTTAATAGAGATATTTATATGTTTTTTACAGTCTGAAAGCCTCATGTCTCCTTTCTCATCCAAAACAGAACATCGAAACCGAGGTGATAACAGAGAGCAAAAAGTCCAAGGCCCCATCACTGTGGTGGCTCCTCCCTTTCCTCCCTTCCCTGCAATCTGCAGTCAAAAGAGGCAAGCGATAAAGGACCGGCACTTGCTACCAGTAAGTCTTTCACTACAGCTATCACACACAAACACGTTATCAGCATTGTGGGACCTGAGTGTGACAGCACTTCACAAGCTCCCCCCACCCAAGCCTATGCAGGTATGACACAGCTGACCTTAAAGACTGTCAGCAGCATAACTCAGGTCGCAGCTTCCAGCAGCCAGCCCCAGGGTGGATGTTTCCATTGAGAAACCTCTTATTTTTTTGCCGATTGACAGCACTCATATGCACTCATTCACATACTCCTCCACAGCCCTTCACATTCTCCACTTGTGCTTTAGGTAGTACTTCCAGGACCGTCCTGTAATTTCAGAAAGTGCCATAATTTCAGCCCTTGCATTAGCATTGCCAGGAGCCAAGAACTCAAGGGCTTTGAGTGCTGGCTTGAGACTCACGTGTGCAGTTAGGCTCAACAGCACTTCTCCAGCTACAAGGAACTACATGTTCCATGTATGTATGGGCAATGGACCTGTTCTGCAGTATCCACCTCCATGCAGTTTTTTCAGATGCTTTGTGTCTCACGCATGTCCTTGCAGCCAGACAAACAGGAACTCCAGCTGAAGATCTGGTCCTGTATGTCTGTGCTGACTTGTCACTGCTGCACTAATTTGAAATCAAATTAGTGTTGGCAATATGGTATTTATCATGGTTAAAGGAAATGCACCAGATCCACAAGTTTAACTCTGATTGGGTCCATAATTCCCACTGGTTTCAGCAGGACTTTGCTACCTTTGTGGCTCTGGGTGTTTGACCCATGAAACTGCCATAGTAGCTATATTCTGCCCTGTGCTGAGAGCCATTGCATTCCTCAGACCAGTTTAAACTCCACAGGTCAGACCTGGATTTGACTTTTAAGTGATGCATATGTCTAATTACAGGCCTCAGTATAGAGATAGATCTGTCCTGCATCTGCAGGTACAGGGACATTGGCATCTACAGAGATGTTATACCCGTGAGCACATTGTGAGTCTGTAGCTACTGAATCGTCACTCACTTAGCTTAAAAATCCAAGTACATTCATCCTAATTCTTTATATTAACCATATGGAAATACTATAATGGTAAAGGAGTCACAACGTAAAGCACATGTCCAGGGAACAAAACATCAGCAGCTAGCCAGTCCATAGGAAGAGTTTTGTTTCTCATTTGAAAGCATGAAATGCATGATGAAGTTTTGATTAGTTTGACTATTCTGGCTTTTTGGCTGCTTATCTGGATAATTTTGAAGAAAGCATCACCATCACTGCAGGCTTTGAACTGGTTAAATTTGCAGGCCTTATGATTCAACTGAAGATATCCTGATGGTAAGGGACAACATAGAAAAGAGTTGGAAGACGGAAAGGAAAAACAGGCTTACCTGTTTCTTCTTTGTAAGTCATCATCAAAGCTAGCACTGTTGTAGGGTCACTGAAAGGTAAAGGAGAGGTGACCCCCACATTATGGTTCAGAACTAGTTACAGACAATAGTTTGGACAGTATATTGAACATAAATGTCTCTTAGTTAGTATCAGATGGGGAACAAGGCATGTCTTTTGAAATTGCATACTCAGTGGTGAAAGGCCTGAATCTTTGCTGTGTTTGGAAAACAACCAGTGCTCTTTAGACATTACTTCCATCTGTGGAACACAAAATAATAATAAATAGTGAGCAACCCTCCGAGTCCTGTATTAGTTGGCAAAATTAAGTCATGCTGAATGCAGATGTCTTGGCTTTATCAGCAAGTCCACCTTTTTCTTTTCAAGAGGGAAAATATTAAGCTTTGTGCCCACCCATATTGGGCCTTTTTTTGGAAGCTGACCAGATTCAGTGTTCCCCTAAGGAAGAGCAAGCAAGAGCTGCTTGGAGGTTGTCATCCTATTGATTTCAAGGCATCTGGTAATGTTCTGCTTTGGTAATTGCAAATACACCAAGGCCAGAGTACTTCAAAGTGCCTTGACCCATTTCTGAGAGAACATGAAGCTGCACATGAATGCTGTGTCTGGCAGAAGGTTAATCAGAGATTTTTACAAGGCACTGCAACAACGAATAGCTAATTGATATTGTGCCAGCCTTCATGACTTAATGATATCATTACAGGAGAAAGTTGAGAATGCTGTTATTGGCTAGCTTGCCCTTTTTAGCATAAGCTTTTTGACATCTGCAAATGTGTATCTGCTTCAGGGACTGTTGGTAATGTTTGATATCTGATTCCAGTTGATTGTATCATCTATTCGTCAATGAACTAAAGATGTTAAATCCCACAAGAATTTTTATTCATGGCATAGCAGTCTATTCTGTATTCCACTTTTCTGATGCATTGGAAAGGTGATGGTGAAAGCAATACTAAAGAACAATAAAAGCCCCTTTCTGTGTTACTTATGAATTAGAAAAGGGATTGTTTCTTTTAAATTAGGAAAGGGATCAATGAGAAGCTGGGAAATTTTTAAAAGTTACAGGATCTGACTTTTCCAAACTGACCATCTAAGTTAAATGAATGCATTAAGGTACTGAAATAAGTGGCTTGGTTTTGAGAAATGTTCAGATTACTACTGTGAGACCTGTGAGAGCTATCACTACTGAAAGGTACTGCAAAACAGGTCAGCTATGTCTGAGACCAGCCAAGGCTTCTATATTTATACCTTTTGGCTGCTGTTTTTATAGCTACCAATTAGGTGGCTATGAGCTTTTCCAAAGGTCTTGCATATTGTACAGTAAAGCTAGAGAAAATCAGCCACAACAGATGAAGATTCATTTTTAAGCATGATTATCTTTACAGGAAGGAAGATGCCAAAATCCCACAAATTCCAAGAAAGACCAAATGAATTCAAGTCCAAAGCAACTAATGCCAGTGTAAATGTGTCTGGAGGGACATTTTGGACTGTTCCATCACAAGGTCATTTTGTCATGAGAAGAAGCAGAGAACTAGAAATGACATAGGATCTTTTGTGTCCCAGGCAAGACAAGTTTGGAGTTAGCTTTATAGTCTACTTTTGTTAGAGGAACTGCCCTCATTTGTCTGATGAAAGGTCCACTTAGCCCAGAGGCCAGAAGGGGATCCTTCAGGAAAGAGTACAAGAACAGGGCATGGTTTATGCCATTTATTGTCCCATGATTTATCCTTCCAGTTTCATACAGAAATTGGTACAGAGGTCCTGAGCCAGCAACTAAACACAGAATAATAGCCACCAAGGAACCTGTCTGTGTTGCTTTTGAGACTTGTTTATTCCATTTTCTAGCAAATTTACACCTTTGGCCTCAACAGCATCCTGCGACAATGACTTTAACAATCTGTATGAAAAATGTATCTTTTGTTTGTTTCAAACCTGATGCCTCATAATTTCATTGCATCCCTTCTTGTTCTTAGACTGTGAGAAACAGTAAGCATTGCTTCCTCATTCCCTTTCTCCGTGCCCCTCCTGGTTTTGCAGACATGATTTTACTTTCCTATCCATCCCAGTCATTCACTTTTAAAGCTGAAAAACTCTACCTAGCATACTTAGTCTGTCTCTACACAGAAGAACTATACAACCAAACACATTCATAAGTATCGTTCATTCAGGCATTTTTACCACTGAAGAGAAAAAAAACCCAAAAACCTGAGGAGAGTACGAGAAAGTTATGGACTTGCTAAAATGAGGGAAATATTCCTTGCACATGTTCCCATGGCAACCCTGCCTGTAGCACTGCTGAGGCCAGTCACTGACTGTGAAGATGCTTTGTCATTCCAACTGCATTTCAGCCTTCTCTTTCATTTTCTCTGCATTTTTTCTTTCCCTGCTTTCCCCAAGTCCATCTAGTCAGGCTCTGAAATCTCAGTGTTCAAGTTCAGAATGTCATGGGACTACACTTTCTCAAACCCCTCATGGCACAGCTGTTATAATAAAACAAGGGAGATGGAGCAAAGAACTCAATATTTCCAAATTCATATTCACAATTGCACAAAGTTTGGTGCCAGTTTGTTCATAAAATCTGAGCAGAAATCTAAGGGACAAGAAGCAGGAGGTTGTTTTCCAGCCAGGCTGTGCCTCTCCCTGAGACTTCAGCTAGAGGAAATGTGAAGAGAAAATAATGCATCAGGTAATTTTATTCCATCTCCCTGACATTTAAAAAATATTCCCTATGGTCTGCTTTAGGATGCTTTGTACAGCAAAGGGAGGCACAACTGAATGTACTAACTTTCACACAGTTTTGTGCTGAAGCCATACGAAGCCGCAGTAAAAAATAACTGAGTTAAGGGCCGGGCATGAGTTGGGCTATGCACTTTTTGTGTGCAAATCCTGCCTGTAGCTGTTAGAAATAAAACCTACCTGGCATTATTTGCCAGAACGAACTTGTATAGCAGTATTTGTGCAATGAGCCTAACACCTACTGCCCTGTATTGTGGGATGATTATTTTGTACCTTTGTCTGCTGGAATGCCATGTGTGGTATGACTTCTGTCAGGAAACATGTCTTATTTTTGTCTTTACCTTGTCAAAACATTGGAGCAGTACATTAATTGTTAAAGTATTGTCAGTACTTTAGCAGATCGCATTTGTGATGCTCCAAAAGAAAAGAAAACACCCACAAGCAGATAATACAAAAACTTGAGAATGAAACATATGGAAATGTAAACGTTGGGAGCAGGCAGGTGAGCAGGGTTGTATTTTGCAGCAGAAGTAGCATGGTCAGAAATATTCCCATTACATATTCAGCATCAGTTGACTGTGTAAGAAAGCTGCTGTATAGGTACAAATGTTAATTTCTAATTAAGTAGTCAACTGTGCTCTGAAAACACTGGAAAGCTGCTAACCTTTTATTAGTATTTCTTCTTCTTTTACCAGACCTTTAATTTTCCAATGTGTCAATCAATAGCATTTTCCTTAACTCCTGTGAGTTAATGAAGCAGGAGGCTCTCCTTTTTACAGGGAGACAGGGAGGTTTCACCCAGGGCCACAGAAGGAGTCAGTACTCAACTCATGTGTACGTGAGATTGAACACTAGTTCACACTTATTCTATGTTACCTTTCCAGTATGCGAATGATTGCTTTCAAACAAGAACTCAGGATGTACTGTTAATAAGTACATAGTATTTCTGTGCTCACGTAGGGTGAAAGCATCCTGTATGTATGTTCTGTTCACTGCTGGAAATGGACCATATATGAAGCTTGCAGATGCTGAAGCTACATGCTGATACTCTGCTTGGGTGAATGTCACCCACTTTATTCACAAGGTCATCCTATGAAGGAAATTTCCCCCACATGGTAGTATAGAAGCCTGAAGTCAGAAATAATATTGATCCCTTATGCTTTTTGTTAGCTGCAACTTTTAGGTGGCAGGAGTCAAAAATAATCCTCTGGAGAATAGCACTGTGCTGCTAGCTGCCTCCTGCCCTCGACAAGGCTGTGTTGGCACTGCCAGCACCGGCCCTGTGCTTCTGGGGGTTGTGACTCAGCCACTGAGATTTCCTGTGAGGTAACACCTTGCCTACATGGTCAAACAGAGCTGAGGGGGAAGGAATCAACTTGGCCATGTCTAAATTTGACAAACATGTTGAGGATAAATGCTCTTGATGAGGCTTTAGCATTCTGAAGACATCTTTAATTACCTGAAGAAAAATTAGTTCTTTATTCTTTGGTTTATGTTTTTCCCCTTGCTATTGCACTGTGTTCAATATGCCCTGTGCAGTAACTTTGAAATCCCAGTATCTCCAGTAATGCTATCACTATAGGTAAGGCAGGCTAGGTACATGATTTAACGCAAATGTTACTTCTTGCACCAGGCTTCCCTTATATCATGAAGATCCTGAATGACAGTGGTATCTCAAAGCTTTGAGGGCTGGAAAACAGAAGGGCTTAAGTGGCATTTTTGTCCTGTCACTGGCCCATTCATTTCCTCCTCTGGATCCCAGCTCTGGGACAATAAATGGGGCAGGCCCATAAGTTGCCAGGCTGTCGACTGCTAAATTGCTCCTTTGTCATTGCACTGATGGTGTTCAAGATTTTTATTCGCTGAAAGGGTGACTCATGTCCTGACTTGGGTACCTGCAAGTAACGCTAGGCTCTTCCTAAAATCAGTGGGGAGAGTGTTCCGGGTCGCTTCATCTCGGCCTGAGTTAGGTGCTGATGGAAGGTGAGCTGAATTGCCCTGCAGCAAGGCCATGTCCTCTTTCTCTGTAGGGCACTATAGAGTTGACTAGTTCAGACTTGGACATCTGACTTTTTTGCTGTAGTGCACAGAAACCAAAGACTTTCACATCAAAGAGATGCAGAGCACTGAGAAATCAGATCACGTGCATATACAACTAAGATACTTACTGCAAAGCAGTTTCACGAGCACAATGGCACCTCTGCAACTGAAGTTGATGGGATAGCTCAGAAAATAAAGATGCTCGCATTTGTCAGTGACTGCAGAATAAATCCCTATTCAAGCAATTACATACCAGTTTGGTTTCAAAGCAATCTTAGCCCATTAAAGAAAAATGCCTATTTAAAGTGTTCTGGCTTTGTATTTAACAGATTGATTATCACCATTGCTGTTTGCCAAGCACACCCACACAAAAGAAATTCACTTTGAAAACTGCCTAACTGCAGATTTGCCCATCAGACCAGAACAGCCTTGGGTATATAATAATAATTTCTTGCTTAATTATGTGTTTACTCAGGACATTTAGAGATATTCCGGTCTTCTGAGTGAATGAAAACATTTGAAGAGTGGCAGCTCGCTCTCTCACCCAGTGTGGAGGTGTCGAAATGTTGAGGCTGATGCTATACCCCAGCATGCCTTAGCTGCCCAGCAGCAGGCACTGCGCAGGAACAGGCAGTTGGTGACCTCGGGACCCCTTGGCGAGGTAGCAGTGCCACCAGCTTTCTCAGGAGCACCACTGTGACAGCAGGAGCTGAAATTTTGCCAGTCCTTTTGCCTCCATTTTTGTCCTGCCTCCTCATGGTAGGAACCTACCTAGAAGCTTTGTCCTGCCATGCTTAAACAGGGACCTGAGACTTCGGCACATCAGACGATGGCTGTGGGCACACGTAACCAGGCAGGTGCTTTCTCGGAGGCATCAGGCAGAGCGGCACGTGGGGGAGGTAGGAAAGCCCTGTGCTGACAGATGGGTAGCCAGACCTTGCTTGAGGCCAAAGCTGAGGTCCCGCTGTTTCCCCCAGGGAGGTTTGCCCCTGAGTGGCTTGTGCATGTAGCTGTGCTCAGAGCTCAGCGTGGGAGGTCCCTCCCATCCTCTTCTCCTTGTGCACTGACTAGGACCATCATAGGCCTTTGTGGGACATTGCAAAGATTTTCATATCCTGAACTCTTGTGACCTCAGTATCATTTGTCTCCCCATCTCGACCCTCCCTAGAAATCCTCTGACATCTTCCATGGGGAAGTTGAATTTCAGTTCAAATCCTGATTCTGTTAACTGCAGCCAATCTGCTCAGAGCAGGTGACTGGAAACTTGGCCAGAGGACTAAGGGTGAAATCGTCCCTGGGTATCTGAAGAGTAGACTGAACTGGTTGATGTATTCAGTTATCTCCACAGACTTTATTGCATAAACAGAGGTGTTTCTCCTGTGATAAGGACTTTTCCCAGCTTGGGAGAACTGGTTTTCCACTGACCTGGGTAGAAATGAACCTGCTGGAAATGTTAACTGGGAACAGTCCTCCTTTGATTTACCGCCCCTGCTCTTCTGTAAGGCTTATGGGCAGTTCATTTGGAGGCTTCCCATAGTTTTAGTCCTGCACATGGGACCAGGGCAAAGCAGGAGGTGTTGCACATCTAGGAAGAGAGTAGGACAAGACGGAGAATTATGCCTTTTGAGACTCACCACAGCTTTTTTTTTTGAGAAGGCCATTTAATGCAAAGTCTTTAAGACTGAGGTTTGTGGTTCATCCATCATGGTGTTGATAATGATTGGGAGGAAAAGCATTCATAGGATTATTTGGCAGGTCTGCTAACTAATGAAGGGGGAGATAATAACCCCCACCAAGAAACACATGCTAAAGCTTCCCAGTGTGATCAACAGACCCATTTTCTTTATCTCTTTCTTTATTTTTTGTTTTATTTCCTATTTCAAAAGAAGTCATCCTTCACTCCTTGGTTTTGAAAACAGGACATTGCAACAAACAAACCAGAGTTTCTGCCAGAAGAGGATTTTGGAGGTGCAGGGATTCAGCGAGACCCAAGACATTGTGGGCATTGCTGTTTGTCCTTTCAAGCATTATAAAAAGTGGCAAAAAGCCAATTGGCTGTTGTCACCCTGACACGATGATCACAACCTTAGAGATGTAATGGTAACATCAGAAAACTTTAGCAAGCAATGTATTTGATAAATCACGCTCAGGACCAGCATTATTTATATCCATTGCTTAAATACCTCATGCAAAAAATTTCCCTTATATCATGAAATAGATAATTTATAATGTAATTAGATACATACCTTGCACTGCTTCAGCTCCAGGCAGTACACAGTTTGAGTTACCAAATCAATACAAGGCATTCTTGGACAATTTAAGCATGTCTGTACAAGGAAGTTGAACCAATTTCACTGCAGTTTTGTCTAATCTGAGTAAGCAAAATCAGCACAGACTTCACAAGGGTCCAAACCACTCTGTGGGCACAGTTGCTTGAGCTGCATTTTGTAGAGAAGTAGTCTGTTCTGGGGAACAAACCCATCAGTAGGAAATAGGGTGGAAATCTCAACTCGTTTTGCCTCTGATGCTAATTTATCCAGACAAAAATGATGTGGTTTTACCAGAAACGTTTGGTCTATGTTTTTAATTTATTTTTTTTTTTTTGTACATTTCACATTTATAGTTTAACAGCACCCGTTCGCCCTCCCCAATTGAGTGTTGCCACATCACCCCCTGGAGTAGAAAGGTACTGGAAAAACAAGCAATCCTCAACTAACAGCCCTGTCTCACTCTTCTCCATTCCAGATCCTAACCCTTCCTCTTGCTTGCTTTTCATTTGCTAACTTTACTGTGCTAAAAGAAGCCTTTTCTGTTTTTTTCTCATGTCAGTAAGACACAATAATGACTTTTTTCTTTTTCCCCCTCTTTCATTCTTCACCTCGGATGGGTTTCAGGAGCTCGTGGCCACGAGGCCACCTCCTCCTATCGCCTTCTTTAAAAGGCCTGAACTGGGACTGACTGGATAGTGTTAGCAATTGCATTTCATTCTCTTGCAATGTTTTTGCCAAACTATCCCTTTTCTTCTTTTTTTCCTAAATGGTAAGAAATTGTTCAGGCAATGCCAGCACGACAGCAGGTATTTATTCTCTGGCCATTTGGTGATGCCACTGTTTGGAGAGGAGGGGCTCTGGCAGCCAGGGTCACTTCACCCGCTTTGTCCAGCACTTCGTTGTCATCCAGGGGAGGAATCGGCAACAAATGCAGCCTCCGTGTGTGTGTGTCTGTGTGTCTGTGTGTGTGTGTGTCCGTGTGTCCATGTGGCTGTGCATGTGTGCAAGGGGTTTTTTTTTTGGATGCATGCATCAAACTTTTTTGGGGGGGGGGGGGGAGTTACCTAGGAAACAAAGTCTTTTGTGCTTGAAGTTTATATGAGCTATTCATGTCTGCCGGGGATCAGCACAAAAGCTGCAGGCAGAAAGAAGGCTGCAATGTTTGACTGAAATCCTACGTGGGAAAAGGAGGTTTTCTGTGGGTGGGAGGAGAAGGAAGCATGCGTTGTCTTGGGTCTGTGGGTGCTGCGGCAGGTGACATTGGTGAGGTAAGTGCCTTCCAACAGTTTAAATAGTAGCTGCTGAGTTAAGATCTTAAATGCTTTTGGGGCCACGGCGTAAATGCTGTTTGGCAAGCCTGAGATGGTTAATTTCCCCGGGATTTGTGAGGACCCTGGGCGGAGGAATGGCAGAAGTACAATGGCAGCCCAGACGTGATCCTGCAGTGTTCAACACCCGCCTGCTCAATGCCCTGCCAGGGAGCCGGAGAGCAATATTTTATCTTCACCATGTTTGCTACCGAAACTAAGCTGGCAAATAAAGTGTAAACGGCAGACATGAGGGGGAAGGCTGGTAGTTAAGCAGCTGGGAATTCAGGACTGAAGAGAAAGCCAGCCTGAAAGGGATTGCACTTCATTTTTAAAAACCAAGAGGCAGATGGACACGCTGGGCTGGTCGAAGAGTTGTCACAGCTTATAGAAGAATGTATTAATGGAAAAAGAGAGGGAAATTAGGCAGAAAAAGGTAAGTGTTTCTCCCCTGTGTCCCTTCCAAACAAAACAGAAACTTTTTTTTGCAAACAAAGAGACCCCCAAACCCGAGTTGGTAGCCAGAACCAGATGAAAACGTGCTTATTTATTTCTATTTTACTAGATGAAATTAGAGTGGCTTTGCAAGACAGGGTGTTGTTGGGGGATTTTTTATTTCTTCCAAAAGAAAACAAACCATCTGTGTTTCTTCCATGCAGTTTACTTTTCTCTCCATTTCTTTATCTTCTGTATCTAGTGCTTCTTGTAGCGTGCTGTAAAAATGTGCATGGTTTCTAAATAACTTTTTTGATTTCTTCTGGTGGTGGCTACTCTTCTCCTTGGCCACTGTCCCCCCACCCCAGCACTGTTAACGCCGGCCACTTCCCACGCATAGCTGCTGGGTAGCTGTAACTTAAGTCTGCTCTTGGTCTGAGTTTGTAAAAATGAAACGCAAATGGTTTTCTGAAGTACAGAGGGGTCTTAAACTTTGGGCCTTCTGATGCTTGTCCTCGAGTGGTTAAATGGGCCAGTCCTCGGTAGCAGTTAGTGGACTCCGGTGTTCAGAAGGTTGCGAATGCACATGAGGGCCCATGTGTCTAACGCTGATGGTAATTGAGGGCACGCTTGCAACGGCTACCCACAAATGCAGAACGTGCCCCTTCTGGTGGAGGAAATGTCCTGTAAATGTCACTGTAAATATGCTGAATTCCAGTACGTTGAGGTATTTTTCTTCTATTAGCAGGATGTTATTTTTCCATTGGAGAATAGCTTGTGCTGTCTGACTTAGCTAGAACAATTCCTCCTTGCATCCCTGTAATTGATTTCTGATCTGTGTGTCTGCTTTGTTTCAAAATTAGCCTCATGTGCCTGAGTGGGAGACACTGATTTTGAATGTATTCATTTGCAGTCCCATCCACCAGAGGACGAAGATACAGATGTCATGTTAGGTCAGAGGCCGAAAAATCCAATACATAATATCCCTTCTACACTGGATAAACAAACCAATTGGAGTAAAGCACTACCTCTCCCAACTCCAGAGGAGAAAATGAAACAAGATGCCCAAGTGATTTCTTCTTGCATTATCCCCATCAATGTCACTGGTACAAATCTCTTCTATTTCTTTTTGTATTTATTGCATGGTTCAAGGGAGGTCAAGTACTTATTTTGTTTAATTTATTTGAAGTCATGGGATTGTGCAGTCTGGGGGCAAAGACCCTAGCTTGAGGATTTAGTTTCTGGAAGACAGTGGGCTAAATTCATCCCTCATGCGTGACCACTGGAGTCACTGAAGCTGCATCTAGGATTAATTTGGCCCATATTTTCAGAGTCTTGTTATACAGTGTAACATAACACTGGTTCCCTATATAAACAATGTACTTCTGTTGTGTATATAACCTACAGTTTGTATTTACAAAGACCTCAAATAACTTTTTGAATGTAGCTGACTGAAATAATGCAGAAAGCCACCAAAATTAATCATATGATTATCATGTGTAGCAGGAGAAGAGAAACTAGAGAATGTAGGCTACTATTTGCAGTGCTTTAAACATGCAAGGCATGACTGTGTAGCATGCAAACCATCGCTCTGAGATCTCTTTACATGCAGCTATGCTGAAGGTATAGTAATGGCATTTTCTTTTATTTCTATAACATTTGGATACATTTGACTAGTTTTATTTGAAGGAGAATTTGTTTACAGAAGCAGCAGGTATATCACTTATTAAATGTGATAGATGACTTATTTCCAGGATAAAAAAATCAGGCTGTTTTTCTCTTTCTCTTTTTCTCTTTCTCTCCTTCCAGAGGGCTATGGTAAACATAAAGTTGATCTGAGTTTTCCTCAATAATATTTCACACCAAGTTTTGATTAATGTAAGAGCATAAAGTGGGCTGACTTCCACAGTTATAGACTTGAATATAAACAATCAGGAAAAAAGCAGGGAGCTTTCGGTTAGCCTTCATTCCCCAGAGATTTTCCCAGTAACTGAGGGGTTGGAGGGGGAGGTCACAGCCCCTCACATCCCATTGCTCTTCCCCATGTCTGTCAGTGGTGCCCAACCTTCCTGCAGGACAGGCTGTGGGGTTCAGCCCCCAACTGAGGGGCTCTGGGCTTTTGGGCTTGCAGCGCGTCTGTCCCACAGTGTCATGGTGACAAGTCCCCATCTGCTCCACCATCAGCTGCGTGAATCCTCCTGGTGACAGCAACTCAATCCCGGTTCCCCTCCACCCCAGCAGCAGAGGTGACACTGCACAGTGCCACCAGCTCTGCCCGCCCAGGGAGGTGGCAGCCAGGAGCAGGTGTCCCCGCCACTGGCACAGGGCTTCTGGTCATCTGGGGGCCCACGGAAGGAAAGGTGGCTGGCTGGCAGAGCTGCCTGCATACACCCTGCTGGGCTGGAGGTTGGGAGCCGGCTGGTCGAGGTCGCAGGTTGGGCACTGCTGATAAAAATCCCTGCAGAAGGTCATAGATAGTGTAGCATGTTTCCATGAGGTAAAGCTGGTGTTAAAATGATGCTCTTTCTAGAGTCAGTATAAGACCCTAACTGGTGTAGGCTTTCTAAGATGACTAATGTCACCTAATGCAGTTCAGAGGAGAGTTAGGTCTGGGA
This sequence comes from Buteo buteo, assembly GCF_964188355.1. NCBI lineage: Eukaryota > Metazoa > Chordata > Aves > Accipitriformes > Accipitridae > Buteo > Buteo buteo. The sequence continues at coordinate 26,532 of NW_027439363.1, forward strand.
CCAATGTTAACTTTTCCAGTAATAGCCATTTTTGCCTAGACTCCACCTGCCATACATTGGAACCAAATTTCCACTGATCAGTTTTACAGATCAAGAATGGTATGTAATCTTGTGGATGTTTATGTGTATCATTCTCATTAGCACTAATGGGAATAATTTGTATGCGTCACGGGGAGGATATACCCTCTTCCACTTTCCTCTCAGAGATGACCCCCATGCATCTGGCGCACAGAGCATGTTCTGCTAACTCACAGTTGCTGGAAAACCAGCCATGATGCTGATTGATTGATTTTTCATTTCAAAGAGTTTGCTTTCAGTTCTCTGTTTTTATTTTTTAAGCTTCTCCCAACCCTGAGAAATGTTCACTTTTTTGAAAATGACTGTTGTTGGAGTTTACAGCACTTTCGTTCCATATTAAAGAAAGTTCTTCCTCTGCTTATTCCAGGGGCATTGGTGGTTACAGGACATCTGTCTGAAGCCTCTATTTCACTGTAGTAGATTTCAAGAAGAACTTTTACAAGAAAGTTACTTTTTAATGTTTTACATTGTTATGTAGTGTAATATGTACGTGTATGTCTGTGTATAATTATGTTTTCTATAATTATACGCTATTAAAATATAGCTTCTTATCAGGATTTTTTTTTTCCTTTGGTTTGGTTTAGTCTGTTCGTTTTTCTTAAGATTACAAACCACTGTATCAGCGATCCTTATGTTAGTGTTTTTATGGACCTGGCACATTTTTTCCGACCTGTCCCATGTCAACTTTAGAGAGCGTAAGTGTACAGTTGTGCAAAAAGCCAGTGCAGATGGGCACTGGTCTTCTGATGGGCCTCCTTTTAACTTTGGTTTGACAACACAGTGTAAAAAAACAAAGTGGAAGACACTTCCTTGGGCTAATGCCATGGAAACATAAAAGAAAATGAGGAATTCTCACCTATTCTGTATGACTGTGGTCATAAAAAAAATGTGCCCACGAACTTGGGCTCCTAAATCCAAACTGAGGATCTTGACTGACTGTGTGACCTGATTCCCAGAGTGGACTCCCATGCATGTGCTGAGCATTTGTGAAAATCAGGCCACTTACTGATGTACACAAATAAATAGCAGCTGCCCATTTATGTCACCCTTGGCCATGTGTCATCGTCATGAAGAATGCTCTCTAAACTTGCACGGGGACTTGGCTCCATTTTAGATGTCTCCTTCCTTTTTGAAATGTTAGCTCCCTTGGCATATTGGTCTCCTAAGAAGTGCCCAGCTACTGCAATATGGTGTTATAACCTTCAATTGTTTTTTTATGCTTAGTTGCTTAACATAAGTGAGGCTGTAGCTGAACAGATTACTCTCTGCAGACAAGTTACTGTCATTGTCCCTATGACAGATGGATAAAGAGCTATAAGAAAGATGCCCTGTTACCAAGAGCTCTCAACTCTGTTCTCGTTCCTTATGTTTTTATTTTCTCTTTTCTTTTCCTTGTTTTCTTTTCCTTTTTTCTTTCCCTTCCCTTCCCTTCCCTTCCCTTCCCTTCCCTTCCCTTCCCTTCCCTTCCCTTCCCTTCCCTTCCCTTCCCTTCCCTTCCCTTCCCTTCCCTTCCCTTTTCCTTTTCCTTTTCCTTTCCTTCCTTTTCCTTCCTTTCCCTTTCCCTTTCCCTTTTTTTATGCCTTCTGTTATTTTTGGCAGACCAGGCTGCTGAGGGGGAGCTGGAATTAGATGTAAAACTGTGATATACTGTGATATAATTTACATAAGAGCTACATAAGGGCTCCCTTATGTTTATTCACAGGCTTAATCCAAGCTCACATACCTCCACTGTGTTCCAGCCATGAAAATTTGTTTACTATTTCTAAAGGCTAATGAGACCTATTTATGGGTTGCAGGAGTTGGTTTTGACAGAGAGGCTAGTATACGCTGCTCTCTTGTTCACTCACAATCTGTACTACAGCGGAGACGAAAGTTGAGGAGGAGGAAAACCATCTCTGGCATCCCCAGAAGAGTGCAACAAGAAATAGGTGTAGTATAAATACAAATCTTCCGTAGATAGCTTTCTAACCAACTTAAATTGCAGGGATATGAGCTGGTAGCCAGCCTTCCAAAGAAATGAAACATTGAAAGCATAAATGCTTGTGGAGTTTGGGAATGACGTGGTTTGTTTTTTTGATTTACTACAGTAAGCAAAGCTATATTACTCTATATGGCCTTGATGGACCGGGGGCCTTACCGAGTAATATAGATGTACGTGTTCAGCTCTTATCGTGTAAATGTTAATCAGTTCTTTTTTTTTCCATTTTATTTCTGTTACGAACCCATAGTTATGTGCATAAAAAGTAACTAGATTAAGTGAAAGTTTTTTCTTGTGTGAGGGGAGCTTAAGGTAAAGAACTGACAGATGTTGCTCAGCAAAGTGATGATGAGCTGTCACAACAGCCGGATAACTCACTCAGATGAGCAGTTGGATATCTGCCTTAGAGACATCTGCTGGTACCTTACGGGAAACTTTGCTAAACGTTCCTTTTATTTATCACGCTTGTCCTCGATTCCTTCCTTTTGTTCTTTATTACCAAGGGTATTTGCCCAAAATCGAGCAGATTGCCTCACTTTTTGTCCCAGGTAAATTAGGAGCAACTCTGTTGAGGGCAAATCCAGTGTAAAATTGGTGTTACCCCAAAACTAACAGGATCGTTATTTCTTAATGCTCATCTGCACCTGAAGATGGCTCTGGTATCTCGGTCTGTTGCTGTGAAACTTGATGGGAAGCAGAAGGAATGTGTTTATCATAGGGAATAAGCAACCAGAGAACCTATGAAAGAAAGATCCTGTTGCCTTGCAAATATTCTTGGTAGTAAAGAAGCAGACTATGGAAATTCTGTACAGACAGGTAGTCAAGATAGAATTATTTTTAGAAGCTCACGGAGTGTTTTGTCCAGCAGACACTCCTGAAAACTGCCTTTAACTAGTTGAAATAGAGTGACAAAACCTGAAAATTTAATATTTATCTTAATATTTACCACAGCAAGATCAGCTCCATGTGAGATCACATTGCAGAAATAGGAGAACTGAGATCACATTGCAGGACTAGGAGAACTTCCCCACCTCACCGGGATGAGATCTGCCTTATATACTCTTTATAGCAAAGTTAAATTTGGTCCAATGCTCAGCAAGATTAAAAAAGAAAGAATACAGCAGATAATGCTTCTTGGGTTGCGTCATGGGTTGTCTTGCGCCAGGGAACGTGGAGCTGTCTCCCACTCACCTGGCTTTCCATGTGTCCTAGATTCAGACGAGTCGCCGGTGGCGAGAGAGCGCAATGTGATTGTGCATGCAAACCCGGACTTCTCCAGCTCTGGCAGTAGGAGGTCGGGGACCCGGGACTCGGAGTGCCAGACAGAAGAAATCCTGATAGCTGCTCCCTCCCGGCGGCGGATCCGCACCCAGAGGGGGCAGAGTGTCGTTGCCTCCCTCTCCCACTCCACCGGCAACATCTTGGTGCTGGCAGACAACGGGGATGCCGTCTTTGCTGCTGCTGTAAGCAACCGCATCCGCTCGCGGAGCCTTCCTCGCGAGGGTGCCCGGGCCAGCGAGGGCCATCAGGATGCCACCGCCAAGAGTGCAGGGTACAAAGCGGAGTGCTTCCTAGCTGGCCAGGAGAGGATCCCGAAAAAGGGGAAGGAAGTCTTGAGCAAGCAGGGTTCACAAGAGCACCAGCCCATCGGTTTAACTTGTCCTCAGCACCTGCACAGCCCCGAACACAGCATCGGCGAGAGGGGGAGATCGCGGCTGTCAAGGATGGCTGATTCAGGCAGCTGCGAGATTTCGTCCAACTCGGACACCTTTGGGAGCCCCATTCACTCCATCTCCACGGCAGGAGTCCTGCTCAGCAGCCACATGGACCAGAAAGATGACCACCAGTCCTCCAGTGGCAACTGGAGCGGGAGCAGCTCCACGTGTCCCTCCCAGACGTCCGAAACCATTCCTCCTGCCGCCTCTCCTCCACTGACAGGCTCTTCACACTGTGACTCTGAGCTGTCACTCAACACTGCTCCCAATGCCAACGAGGACTCCAGCGTCTTCATCACGGAGCAGTTTGGTGACCACGCCGATAAGGTCAGGGGCCACAGGGCGAGCTCCTTCACCTCCACTGTGGCAGATTTACTGGATGACCCCAACAACAGCAACACGAGCGACAGCGAGTGGAACTACCTGCACCATCACCATGATGCCTCCTGTCGCCAGGACTTCAGCCCCGAGCGCCCAAAGGCCGACAGCCTGGGATGCCCCAGCTTCACCAGCATGGCCACCTATGACAGCTTCCTTGAAAAGTCCCCCTCTGACAAGGCAGACACTAGCTCACACTTTTCCGTGGATACAGAAGGATACTATACTTCCATGCACTTTGACTGCGGTCTCAAGGGTAATAAAAGCTATATTTGCAACTATGCAGCCACAGGCTCTGAGAGTGGCCAGACTGGGAGCATGACCTCCAGCCTGGCTGACTGTGCCTGGCAGGAGTGCATGAGCCACAGGAGACAGGGACGGCAGAGCATCTCACTGAAGAAACCAAAGGCAAAGCCAGCCCCACCAAAACGCAGCTCGTCTTTGAGGAAATCAGAGGGCAGCACTGATCTTCCTGACAAGAAAGAACCAAAGATCGGTGGTGGGCAGCACATCTCTCACACTGCCAGGGAGATGAAGCTGCCCCTTGAGTTTTCAAACACACCCTCCCGAGTGGAAGGCCCCAACCTGCCAGCCAAGCAGGAGCTCCCCTGGGCGAACCAGAGCGACGGCGAGTTAAAGGACACTCCATTTGACACTGCCGATATTCCCTCCTTTAAAGATGAAGGTGCTGAACAACCTCACTATGCAGACCTCTGGCTTCTGAACGACTTGAAATCCAGTGATCCTTACAGGTCCTTGTCCAATTCGAGCACTGCTACGGGTACTACAGTCATAGAGTGCATCAAGTCACCAGAGAGCTCTGAATCCCAGACATCCCAGTCCGGGTCACGAGCCACCACCCCATCCCTCCCTTCCGTTGATAACGAGTTTAAGCTGGCCTCCCCTGAGAAGCTGGCAGGGTTAGCCTCGCCCTCCAGCGGGTACTCCAGCCAGTCGGAGACACCCACCTCTTCTTTTCCGACCGCTTTCTTTTCAGGACCTTTGTCTCCAGGGGGAAGCAAGAGGAAGCCAAAAGTACCAGAGAGGAAATCGTCACTACAGCAGCCGCTCTCGAAAGACGGCAGCACCTCGGTGAGCAAAGACCTCGAACTTCCGATTATACCTCCTACTCACCTCGACCTAAGTGCTCTTCACAACGTCTTGAGCAAGCCCTTCGCTCACAGGCACCAGCTGCACGCCTTCAGCCACAGCAAGCAGAGCACGGCAGGGGAAGCCCTGCATCCCAGCCCTCCCTCCGCCCTTGCCATCACGCCCTCTGTTCTCAAGTCTGTCCACCTCCGGGCAGTCAACAAGCCTGAAGGAGGGAAACAGAAGGGCAGCACTCCAGACCTACTCTGCATACAGGAGACCGCCTTGATGGCAACTGACATTTCTCCGGGCAAAATGAGGCCGCTCTTAGCTAAGAAACCAGTATCGCGCCAGTATTCCACAGAGGAGGCCATAATGTCATACGTTGATGATTCCCCAGCAGAAGTGGGCCCCAGTAAGCTGCCTTTAGAGAAAAGCTCTTCTTTCAGTGGGCAGAATAACTGTGAGCAAGAAGCTGTAACTTCAGCCAGCATGGGCCTGGTTGAAATCAAACCTGGGAAGGACCAAATGCACCCAGCTGCTGAGCGCTTGCCAGAAAGCACTCTGAATCAGACGTGTGCCATCTCCACGGATGGGTTTCAGAAGGGCTTGGCTGTCCTCACAGGTGATGATGAAGCAAAGAAAGCCGGCCAGGGAGCAGAAACAGAGCACAACCTTCAGCAAGTGCAGGCTCAGCGAGAGCTCTCAGCAAGCAGCAAGGGGAGGCAAGAAGCTGGGCCTGTGGGCGAAAGCCCAGCTCAGGTCGAGGGAGCAGCCATCAGCGATCAGCTCAAGCACCAACCCGATGTAAGCCACCATGTGCCTGGGAATATTGGCTATGAAGCAGAGATAGCAGCAGTGAATTCACTCGGCAAAGTGGCAAGTGGCAAGCAGGAAAATGATATCGCATCAGGTATCCCAACCAAAAGTGCCTCTGATGACGGCAGGGCGGACGAGACAGCGGGCAGCGTGGACGAGCCTTTGCTGAAAGGTCAGTTCTGAACTCTTTTTGCATTGTACCTGATCATGTGGCTTTGGACGTGACTGGTAGTGGAGTCAAAAAGCAGGCTGGAGTTGCAAATCAGCCTGCCTCTCTAAGTTTAAGCACAGATCCCCCAATCTGTTAGCTGGCCAGCCAACCCAAAGATATTTTACACTTTTTCAGTGTATTCAGAGTGTATTTATCTGATATTTATTTCCTCCCTTGTGCTGCATTTCAGCTGAAAAGAGAAAAGGGAGGAGCACTAACCCTGGGTACAGAGGAGCCTTATTATCACAGCTGTACAGTGTTTACTGTACACTGGGAGATCCCAGTTTTGGTCCCTACCTGTGCCCCCTTTATGGGCTCCAACATGCAACTTTCATGATGTTTGGATTAGAGGATAAAATCTGTATGGTGGTATTGTCTGCTTGGTTGTGAGCTGAGCTGGTGCCTCGCATTTGTGGTGCTGTTGCAAAGCACAGCGGGGTCTGACTCATAGTGTGGACTCTTTCCTTGTTTAAGAATCTTCTCCAAGTGACGAGTCCATCATGTCTCCGCTGAGTGAGGAGCTGCAGGCTGATGCTGAGGATGTCTTCGTGTCTCCAAACAAACCCCGCACTACGGAGGATCTGTTTGCAGTCATTCACAGGTGACCTACTCTTGCAGCAACAGGAAAGGGTAACATGCAGCCCTGCACAGTCACTCACTAACGATAGCTGCAGGATGGTTATTCAATGGTTAAGTCTGTCCTGAAACTACCTTCTTTAGTTTATTGAGTTTAGTTTTCTAAAAGGCAGCTTTTAAAAGATGCTTTATTATGGTCTGATGTGCACTCTGAGTATCTTCATGGTGTCTGTAGGATGCTTAACAGATAACAACATCAGGCCGTTCTCTCTAACAAACATACATATCTCCAAAGAAAACTACGTGCAGCAGTTCCTGCCTTCTGCCCACCAGCTCTATTCTGGTGAGTGAGTCATTGTAGCAAGAATGATGAGAAGGCCTCTCTTCAATTTTAGAGTATTTTGTATTCAGCTGAAATTTGCAATCACAACTGAAATTACAGGTTTCTGATATTGAATAGGTTAAGCTGAGTATTATTATTACCTAAGACTCTGTATGCTGGTTGTGCATATATTGTTTTGGAAGAACTGGGTGATGTTGAGAGGGATTCTGTGGCTCAGTCCCTCATTCATTGCACAACAGCTATCACGGCTTAAAGTGCCATCAGTCACTGCTAGCCTCTGATATTTGACAGAGGGATTAAGAGAACTTTAGCTAATCTGAAAGCACAGTCAATCTATCTGTGAAACTCCAGACCAGCATGAAGTGTTATTCTACAAAGATAATGTATGAAAGAGTGTTCCTTTGTGTTTTTACAGATCAAAAAGGAAAGTTCTTGGGAGAAAGGATTCTGGAGACCTTTCTGTAAAAAACAGATTGAGAGCTTCATCTGGGACTAGCAGCCAGCCCCCCTCCAGCAGCACGCTGCCCGCCAGCAACGTGCCACCGGCCGGTAGCGTGGGCGCTCCCATTAGCAGTCAGAGGTCCCCTGGGCTCATATACAGGAATGCCAAAAAGTCCAACACATCCAATGAGGAGTTTAAACTACTGCTCCTTAAAAAAGGCAGCCGATCTGATTCCAGCTACAGGATGTCCGCTACGGAAATTCTGAAAAGTCCTATTTTGCCCAAGTCTCCGGGAGAGCTGATGGCAGATGCTCCCCAAAGCCTGGAGGAGTCTCCGCCTGCGGTGAGCCCTGATGCATTGTCCCCACTCTCCCCCTGCTCCCCCAGGGTCAACGCGGAAGGATTCTCCTCCAAGAGCTTTCCCATGTCAGCGTCCTCAAGAGTGGGGCGCTCACGGGCACCTCCAGCAGCCAGCAGCAGCCGGTACAGCGTGCGCTGCAGGCTGTACAACACTCCGATGCAGGCCATCTCTGAAGGAGAGACGGAGAACTCGGATGGCAGCCCTCATGACGATCGGTCTTCTCAGAGCTCAGCGTAGGCTGCGTGGGCGCCATGGCCAGGCTGCCAACACCACTCGGGCTCTGTAAGGATATAAGAGGCCAATGCTGTAGCATTCAAAAAAAAAAAAAAAAAGAAAAAAGTTGCAGGGCAATATTGATGCTTAAAAGTGTTTGTAAGATGCTGGGGAAACAGAGGACTACAGCTGTAGCTATTTATTACGTTATATTTTCTAAAAGGAGGCAGATACACTATGTTCTGTTTTCTTTTGGCTTCATTTGGTTTATCCCACTCTCATTTCCGTTGTCACTGTAAATTTCAAGGTTATACACTTTCCATAGAGTTAAAAGTGACTTTGGGTTGGTTTTTTTTCCAGAATCTGCCCGTCTAGAAGCAAATCCCTCACTGTAGTGCTTCCCTAGGGAGAAAAAAAAAAGAAAATGCTCTTGAGGATTGGTATTTTTCTACACTAAAATGAGCTGAAACAAAATTTAGAAGAAATTAACAAAACATATGTAAATACCATATTTTTGATAAAAATTTGTAAATAGAACTATCAAAAAGTGGACGTGGCAAACAATTTACTGCATAACAACTTTGTTTATAGAAGACAAAAGAAGTCAAATGTAATAACTGTATTCTGTGAATACCATTTTCATATCAAACATAAAAAATTCACATGGCCACCGATAACCACTTTCAGTGTGATAAGCCCGAAGGACAACATTGAGCAGTGGAAAGGAGGAATTCTCCGCCTTAGCTAAGGAAATGGAAAGGCTGACTGCGATTGAAGTAACCATTTGTCTTTCCAAGGCAGCTCTGAAGAAGCTAACTGGAAAGCACAGCTGGGAGAGTTACCGTGAGGATGGGTGGGGAAGGCGAGCGTGCTTCCGACAGAACAAAGTCATGTCTGATACAAAGCCCCAAAGGGTCCCATCCCACAGCCTCCCCTGGGCCTTTATTCTTGCAGGGATTGCTTCAGAGAGAATAGATGTGAGAAGAAATAGTACTTAACTTTCATATTCCTATTAGGCTATTGGGATACAGAACACGGTCATAACCTGGTAACTATAATCTTTAAACATGCTTAGTTTCTGGTTCGTAAAGGAAACAAATAAATTATAAGCATGCAAGAAGCGCTTTTGATTTATCAGCAAATATCCGCGATGAGTTTTCAGTGAAGCTTTCTCTTTGTGCTGATAAGATTCATGCTACCTAAATATTTACAAAAATGACACTGTGAAAACGTAGCTGGGAAATAGGTATGTGTATGCATTATTTATATTCATTGATGAGCTGGAAAGGGGAGAGCTCTGGTTCATTGTGCCAGCCACGTACAGTTGGGATCTTGTCTGGGTTTACCAGAAACGTGGAACAGGGAGGGGGACTGGGGTGGGGTGGGAAAGGAGACAAATCAAAGCAGCTGCTTTGATACCAATGAAGGCAGGGAAATAAAAGCTGAATTACTTGAAGTTACTTGAATTTTCTTGTCTTAAAACTGCAAGAACATGTACTTTTAAAACTTAACCCGTGAATCACTTTATACTTTTAATTTTTAAACAGAATAAAACCAACAGGCCTGATTCTCCTGTGGGCCACCACGGTTTCCATCAATGTAGCGCCATCCGTGCTACTCAGAGAACAAGGCCTTCTTTGTCCAAAACTGATGCAGTTGGTGTTGGTTGCTGTAGGATATGGTTTGGAATAGAGGAAAGGTCAGTGCAGAGAAAATAGCGTGAGGAGGAATGTGGTGTGCAGTAGGACAGGTTGAGTAGGATGGCAGAAAGAGCGTACTTTGGTACTAAAGAAATCAACTAAAAGCTGGCTTTAAGCATAAGTAAATGATAGGGAAGCAGAATGTGTGAAATCAGTTTTTACCTTTTTTTTTTTGCTTTTAATCATGTAATGCATAAAGCTGAGAGTTTTTAAAAGTGGGCAGAGCATGTTTTAAAGAGGAAGGTTCTACCTAAAACTGTTAGGAATTTAAGGAGTCTGAGCAAGTCAGAACAGTTTAACAAATCCCAAATGTTATTCCCCATAAGGTTCACATATGATTTTGTCTAGCACTTACCACAAGAAATATGTTATTCAGAGTTTGCTACTGTCCTCCTGTGTAGCCTGGTTGCATTTGGTGTGCGAGGTAGAGGCACCGTGTATGTGGTATGTGCATTGGGAAGAGGCGTGGTCCATCAGCTGAAGGCCTGCAAAATGGGGAAGTCTAAATAATCTAGAAGTCTAAAATAGTTTTCAAAAAGGTAATGGGAGCAAGGGTTTGGAAACAAAAGGCTAATAATATTAGTAGCTTAGTTGAGAAAAAAAGTCTGAACACAAGTGAAGTGAATGAATGAGAAATGTTTTAAGAGGAAACATTTAGCATATAACAAACCACTTTCTGGAGAACATGAGTAAAGGAAGTTTAGCTATTGGGCAGAAAATCCTTAGTTTGTCATCTTCAGTCATTTTCCTTAAAAATTTTACCAGGAGCATTTTTACAACATGTTTAATAGCCCTGAGTTAAATAGTCATTCAAAACTGTAAAGAGAATACAGCTGAATTGACTTTGATGATATAACTTTTTATTACTAATCCATAATTTAATAGAGACCATAAATAAATATCTATACACTAAAAATTTTTTTTTTTACTGGAATGGTGAGGCAATACTTCACATACAGAACGGCCACAGAACAAACCCATTAAAATATAGTCTTACTTCTTTTGTTTAATTTCCTAGTTTATATTTAGCAGATTGAAACCCAAATAAAGAGAGATTCACTATGAAGAAAAGAGTTTGTAGCAAATGTGGGAGTCAGAAGATGCATGGCAGGGACCCCTGTAGTGTTGCAGGCGTGCCATTAAGGCACCAGAGGACAAGCTGTAGAGTGAAGGGAACATCACTCACCTCTGGAGACAGGGTACAGTACATGCATCAGGTAAACTGCTGAACTGTCATTTTAACCTACTGTTCCGTTGTTTGCACTGATGTTATGGAAATGATTTCTGAAGTTATACAGCTGTGTGTTCTGAAAAATAACATTGTCCCACTTTTTCTTTGTTGTTGTTGTTGTGGCAGTGTAGAGGACATGGAATAGTTGTAGCAAATAAAGCATATGTTTGCTTTTGCCAAAGGTCAGTGATTGAGTGCATTTGCTGCAATGGTGGCAGATAGAGAAATACTGTAGGTTATGACTTAAAGAATTTAAAAAAAAAAAATTAAGAAGGTTACAGTGTAACTATTTTGGTACTAGCACCAGTTCATGCTGGCAGAAAAGACAATGGTTTATGGACTTGCATCCATTTTGTATTTTTGTAATATTTGTAAATATGAACTTTTTAAATTGTTGCAAAGATGGTTTCTTTTGTAAAATGTTTTCAAAGTTTACATTAAATCCAAGCCTTTGTATATTTTAGAGCTGTGCAACACTTTAAGTCTTGTATTTATTTTTAGTAAAAACAGTGACAGTTTCATTGTGAACCCCTCTCAAAAAAAATGTGTCGGAGAAGTTTGATTACCTAGAAAGTGTGTATAGAAACTGCAAATAAACGTGACTGCAATTAAATCACACCTTCTCTTTACTTTCTTGTAATGAGATGTGAAGTCTTATCTACAGACTACAAGTATGCTATTTCCAAAGGTAAGTCTCAGCTCATTACGCTTTTCAAACCATTTAATCGTGTTTTCTCTTCAACTTAATTGTTTTTATAAACTGAGTAAGGGGAAATCTGTATCCAAACTGGCATTGACTTTAAGTGGAATTTTGCCCACACGTACAATTTGGCCAGAATATAAAAAGTGCTGAATTTGCCCCTTGTCTTTTACAGGTAAGAGAAAGGAAGCTGGGATGAAAAATAGTGGAAAGACTTTATCGTCAGCTGGAAAACATGAAATTGCAACACTTCAGACCCAAGGCATAAAGAATCTAGTGACTGAACCTTATCAGATAAAACAAGCCGTGGGTAAAAAGCAGGCCATAAATGATGGACACAGAAGTGCAAACACTACTTTATTTTAAAACAGTTTGGTTACAGGAGGTTGACAAGTCAGGACATGGAAGTTCAGTGTTTAAATGACAGCCCCTGCCCATCTCTTTGAAAATTGCATACCTGCCGGAAAAGGGGAGGGGAATCATGAAACTTTGGTTTCAGCTGTCATTTTGTCAGTAGCTTTGCAACACTGTACTTGGTGTTTTAAAGAATACATCTAGGAAAAAAGCTGAAATGCTCAAGTCTCGTGCTTTAGAGCACATGGAAAAAAGTCTGCTTTGGGGAATGCTGCTGGGCTATCTGCAATCATGCTTTGCAAGGATACCAGGATTGCCCCGATGGGTGTGGTCTTAGAGTAGTCTCCAAGTAGGAATCCGTTTGCATAACAATTGCTTTAACCAGATGGTCAAGAACTTAATGATTATGTAGATCGTTTCCTGTTGTATTGTGTGTCTTTCCCAATCCAAAAACACAGATAAGCAAGACCTGTAGGAAGAGCTTAGCCAGGAGAGGCAGGCACAAGCTGGTTGTCATCTGCCCGCTGTATGCCTGTATATTTTTTCATGCTCAGTGGAAGAGAAGGTTAAACATTAAGACTACATAAAAGACACTCAATGCTTTTTTATATATACAAGGTGAAATCATTGTAACTATTTACAACATATGCGACGTCAGTGACTTTTTTAAGTCTTTGTAAAATCTAGGCTTCAGCATGTACCTTTGGGTATGCATACATGGCATGCAACTGTCAGGCCCATCCAGTGATAATACAAACTCGATACTATAAGTAGTATCACTGCATATACGAGCTTCTCTCAGGTTGTACTATCCTGCTTCTCAGCAAAGCGTCCCACCATGCTGTGTAGATACATATAAGGAATGTATATAACCATGCATGGGAAGCATTACAGGTTTGGGCAGGGGGCTTGGAGGATAATAAAGCACATGGGTGTTAAAACTTAGATGCCACACTGATAATTTTGGCACCTTCTCCCCAGGGTGGAACTCAACCACCGCCCAACAAATCTTCCTATACAGTCTTCCTATAGTGTTCTCAGAGACTTAGCAACTCAGGCCAGACACACAATCTGGTGGGGTCCTCCTCGTGCCAGCAAGCAGCGGGTATGTCTTAATCTCCATCTCTTGCTGGAGCTTTTATAGAAAATAGAGAGGCATTGATCCACAGCAGAAATCCCATTTCAGAGAGGGGACTAGCACAGGCATTCATTGCAAGTACTGAATGTTAGTGCCTGCTCTCAGGGACATTGCTGGTCACATCTGTCTGCTGCTCTGCATAATGTGGATATGGTCTGGGAAGCAAGGGATCCTCCCCAGATACGGGTCTGATCACCGGACATCGCTGTGCATTTCACTTTGCCAAACCAGCTGAACCATCAAAAAAATCCTGATAAATTTAGGCTGTAACTTCTATTAGTTTCCTCAACTCAATGCACAAAACAAGTTTTGGGATCTATGAAGGCCAGTGTGTAACCGGAGTTAGTCCACAACTTCACGTGCCATTTGAAATGTCCAACACTACAAAATACCAAGTTTCAAATCTGAAATGAAGACATTACAGAAACAGCTAAAGTAGGTAAACTTGTTTTATTGGATCCAATAACTCTAAGTACCAGGAAAGATGGCCAACAAATTAATTTCAGGAATTTTCTAGTCAAAATGATCCAAGAAAAAGGAATTCTTTGTAGATCAGGTTTTCTCACTCCTTCTGAAACCATGATTCTGCATTCAAATGCATTAACTATTAGCTGACAACTTTCCCTATAAAAACCTCCCGCCTACCTCCACTTCCTTCAGTTTTCTTTTGAAATGCATCCTGCCTTCTACATGATTAGTAAGCCACTGAAACAGTATTTGTAGAATTATGCCTACCACTTTATATCTTCAAGACTAAACTTTCTAAAACAGCATGCTGTAACGTTACAGCCTCTAGTGTGTCAAATAATTCCTTTTAATTCAGCTTCACTTCCTAAAGACTGTACTCCTCTTAGCCCTACCTTAAATATCTTTCTTCTCTTAGCTCCTCCAAATACCATTGCCCCACAAGACTACAGAAATCGGATATCCAACAAACTTTTTCTGTTTCCTTTCAAACCCAACATTTCTTCATCCTTGCCCTGAGAACTTTCTTTCCGCAGGCAGCAATATCCCCTATCCCTCACTCTGGTACTTCACTTATTAGTCTGTGTCTCGGTATGCCATTCAGCATCTGTGGCCTCCCAAGACCTACCTGGTCCCAAATCATTCTTTGCAGGGACTGCTTCCATACATCCACACAAAATGTTGCCCCATCATAAAAAAGTTCCTCTGTTTCTGCAGAAAAAATAAAGGGAAGATAAAAGCTGATTTTGAATACAGCATTGTTGGCTGGGATCCCTATTACTCAGGCATTCTCCCATCAACTCAAGCTTTACGGGAAAGTGAAACTCATAGCTTACTCAATGCTCTTGCAGCCCAGTAATTTAATTGGAAAGCATCATAAAATTCTGATATGTTTTGGTGAAGAAACTTGTGCAAGAAACTGGATGTACTGCACTGACTCAGTTCAAGATGAGGCTTGTAGATGCTGGTCTTCTACCTTGCCATCTATGTCAAAAGCTTTTTCTCTCTTTAAAACCTGCTAAAGATCAGAAAGTCATAAAGGAATCATTGACTAATCCTTCGGGTTCTCTCAAAATGCTTATTAGGAAATAAGGCTAAGTTTATAAATAGTCCTTATATATGTGCGTAATTCTTACACAAGCTTTCTGACAGATAAGCAATTATCTGCATGCTATATAGCCATTATGCCTTTCTCACCTATACGGGTATCGGCTTTCAAATCTTTAGTAGTTCTCTCGGCCTTGAATCTTTCAGATATAAGCTTTAAACTTTAAAAATAGAGTATTATACGTTGGAGGAAAATACGTTGTGCCAGATCCGACACCCAAGAGAGGTAAGGCTGCCCCAGCTCCATGCCCACAGGTTCCATCAGTAGCAAGGCAGAGGGTGTATTCCCATCAGGCACGTGCACACAAGAGCACACATATATACCACATATGTAAAGATATACGTGACCAGCCACACTGATCACAGACAAACACACGCATCCCTCACACAAACACAGACAGCACCAACAGCCTCATCCTGCTTCCCTCTCCAGCTGAGCAGGTTGGAGGTCCACTAGTGAGAAAAAAAGAAAAAAATATATATGCACATATGCATATTAACAATGTGGATCCTTCTAGCAGCTAGTCTTAGACACTCAGTCTTCCCAGTTGCTGGCACATACAAGTTCCTGAGGCCACAGACCCACTGCACTTGCTGGCGCAGACCATCTCAGCCCCCTGTCCCCTAAACATGCAGAGCTAGCTGGGACTCCCCTGGTTCCCAATAGCCAGCCCCACCAAGGCCACATCCTTAGAGACACAGAGCCACTCACAGACTCAGCGTTGCCCAGGGCACCCTGATCCCCCAGTAGCTACCACCCTTTGGTCTTCCCCTTAGACACATGCATGCTCCCCTTCACACCTTGAGACCCCCCAGACCCTACGGTCTCTCCAGCAGCTGGCAAGGACTCCTCTGGTCTCCAGTAGCCAACTGCCCCACAGTCTCACCCTTAGAGACATCCCTGGCTCCCAGGCCACTTCACCTACTGGCTGGACAGTCCAGCTTGACCTTCACTAGTGCTCACACACTCACTCGCACACCCGCACTCGCTCCAGTTGCTGCACCACAGGCGCACAAGCCCTCTGACACATGAGCTGACTGCTGGTGCTGCACTCAGACCCACATACACAGATGTGCACACAGAACAGAGAACTCTCAACCCAGGCAAGAGCTAGAAAGAAATTTAATATGACGCTACTCTCTCCTTGCACAGCACTTCCCAGACATCTCTTTCACCTCCTGGAGAAAGGGATTGCCCTTCTGTTACTCTGCTTTAGTATCTCCATGGTGCTGCTCAGCTGCGCTCAGGTCCTGCAGGCTGTCATAGGGCACTTTGTTGCCCCAGGCCATAAGCAGATCAGGTCCCATCACCATCCTGGATCTCCTTCCAATCCCTCCCCAAACATATTCCCCAAAGAGGTCCCTGTGCCTCCAGGGGGGGAGCGTAAGCACAGCCGGGGGATGTCTGGGCAGGGTGTCCTGGCCCTGCCAAACCCCCTAACTCCAAGCCTGATTTAGAAAAAAATGAATTGGCGTATAGAGATGAAGAAGGTAGGGCAAAAGGCACAAAATTGTTAATATAGGTAGGTGAGGCTGAAATTTCTACATTTTGTCACTCCCAAAGGCCCAGAGTGTTCCTGTATGAACCGCAGCCCCGATGATACCCGATTTTGTAGTCAGAAATTCCGAGGACAACCTTTTGCAGCTGTTAACACCCCTTTGTAACTGGATTCCTCCCATTCCAACAAGCGGTTCGCCAAGAACCAAAACAGAATCTGATGGCGTGGCAAGATAACCAGACGTTACTGCACGCTGAAACCTGCGGCCGCGGACGGCTTGCACAAGAGGCTCTGCCGTTCGAGAACCGCGGTGGCCGGACCTGAAGTTACCCGCGGCTTTGCCCTCCCGCAGAGACCTGAGGAGCGGCTCGGCAGCCCTCCATCCTCCTGGGGACGGAGGAGCCTGCGTGAAACCGAACTCGCTGCCCTGGGCTAGCAGGGAGCGCGGCAGCGCCACGGAACCGAGAGCAGAGCAGAGCAAACCGGGCCGCCTTCCGTACCGCGAGAGCCGGCGGCGCGGCAGCGGCCCGGGGCCCGGCGGGCGGCGGAGGGGGAAGGCGGCACCGCCCCCGCGGCTCCCGTTCGCCAGGCGCGCCCCCCCCTCCGCCCAGCGCGCAGCCGCACTGGTTCAAAACGCTTCGCTGCTCACGTCGGAGAAGCCGCTTCCGTTTCCAACGCCGCGTTCCGGCCACACCTGCCCGTGCCGGAGCCCCGGCTCGCTCCGCCGCCCTGCCCGCCCGAGAAGGACCCCGCGCTCCGCCGCGCCGGCGAGCCATGTCCGCCGAGGGTAAGGCTCCAGGCCGCCGCCGCCCCGCCGGTCCCCCGAGGGAGAGGGCGGGACGGGACGGGACGCGGAGAGCGGACGCTCAGAGCGGACGCTCCCTCGTCGTTCGCCACAGCCCCGGCGCTCTCTGCCGAGCCGGCCGAGCCACGCCCACCGCGCCCGGCGCTATTCGCCGGCTCCGGCGCGGCGAGGCGCCGCCATTGGCTTTCGCTTCTGCCCGTCGCCGCCGCGTCAGCGGCGGCTCGTGGCGCGGAGGGCGCGCGGGCGGTTAGCGGCGCCGCGCGGGCTGGGGGCGGCGGGCCGGGCCGCGCTAACGGTTTCCGCGCGCGGGGCGGCGGGCGGCAGGCGCCGCTCTTCCCCCTCCGCGCGCGCGGGGCGGCGTACCTGCGCCGGCGGGCTCCCGCCTCGCCCGCCGCCCTCGCGTTTCCCCGGGGCGCGTGTCGCCGCGGTGCCCCTGCCGCGTCGCTTCTTCCGCAGCTGAGCCGCGGGCGGAGGGGCCGGCGCGCGCGGCCGTGCCGCGGTGGCGCTGGAAGCGGCGCTCTCCCGGGGACGTTCCCGCGCCGGAGGAAGGCGCCCGTGCCGCAGCGGTGATCTGGCGGGCGGCGAAGGGCCGGAGGGCGACGGCGGCAGTCGCGTGGCTTGCGGCGGGGGAAGCTTTTGCTTTCGTTAGCCCTCGAGCGGTGGGTGAGCGCAGCGGCAAGACGTGGGCAAGGCTTCGCTGGGGGACGGCGACGTCTCGGCCCTGGCAGGTCCCCGGGCGCTGCAGTTACCCGGATACCAAACCCGAGTTCCAGCGGAGGCGCGTAACGCTCCTGAAGCGAGATGCCCGCCCTCGTGATCTTCCCATTCGAAGACATAACGCGTAGTGCAACTTCTGCATCTTAGAGGTGTATGGGCTTCGCTTACTTAGGATCAAACAGGCCTGTTTCTGTCAGTTACGCGCTTCACCTTGCCCTTCCCAGGAGTAGTGTTGATACAGTCTCGCACCGGTTTGAGCTTACTGAGCTTGTCGCTGCCCTCACGGTCCCCTACCCTCTCAAGAGGTCTCAGTTGTCTTTTGCGCAGATGCCCGATTTCCCTGTGTGACTTCAAGGTTCAGGGAGCTTTTCTGGATAAAAAATAATTTCATTTTTGGTGTGGTTAGGCTTCGGCCAGTTCACTGTGCAATTATATAAGTGTCAGCGCGAAGTAAGGTGGTAGGACTGAGGTGCGGGAGGGTGGGAGCATAGCAGTCCTAATATACTCCCGATGAAGCAAACGTGCAGGGCAATGCATTGGGTGTCTGTGCCTTCTCCTTTGTCCTCAATTTTTTAGTCTCCTGATCGGCTTTGTCTATAACTTAGTAATCTTAACAAATATTAAGACTGTTCTAAATTCCTTGGCAATAGACAAGATGTGCCATTAATAATATTCCTCAGTCAAAAGGTGCAGTGTGAGCTCAGATCTTATTAGACATCAGAGGCCTCTCTAAGATTTGTTCTGCCTCGAGTTTTGATCTTACTAGCATCTCAGTAATCCAAATATGAAACCTAAAGCCAAGGGAAATCTGGTTTCATTATTCTGCTTCTTTGTATTTGCTGTATTTTGGTTTGTATTTGCTCAATACGTGATCCCATTGTCTTAACCTGTTGCAAATTTCAGTCATGCAAATTCTGACTACAGCATTCTAAATTAACTATTTTTTCAGTGTTCAGAGACTGTTAGTAAGCATTTTATCTGTGGTAGAGTATTCTGGTGTCTCTGATCTGTGACAGCCTGTCTAGATTAAGGACAAAATTATCAGAAATAGGCTAAATCCAAGGATGCGACTTGAGGTAGACGGTACCCAGTTTTTCTGAGTGCAGCATTTAAGTATCTATAAAGTCTAGTTCCTCTTACCGTAGCTTCCATGGCTGTCTGTTGCACTTTGGAGTATCGAGAACACGTTTGCAGAAATACAGAGATGTGTCTAACTGAACTCTTAGAAAATGAAGAAAAAAATACTGGATTTCTGTGAAAAGTTTGATTTAGTTTTAGTGATTTTGCTAGCAGCCCCCAGGAACTCTGTAACAGATGTTGGGATAGGATTTAGTACTACTCAGTGCCTTCAGCTATCTCTCATTTGCCTCCCCTTACCATTCTATACCTCATGGTTACCTCTGTTTCTATTTCCACAATAAGTGAGAGCATTCATCAGGTAATGTCTGACTCAGTACAAGTCATTCCTTTTCCCACTGGTTTATGTGGTGTATTTAATTAGTAATGCACTTGGGGGAAGAGAAGTTGTCTGTCAGCTTGTCTTCAGACTTCAGCTGGTGCATCAGATGTGGCTGTATTTCTGTGCTTGTAGCTTTGATTATCATAGTATGCAGAAATGTGCTTAAAACTCTTGGTTACATCTGCAATGAGATTGAGTTAATAGGCAAATGATTACTTGAAGCTGGGATGGGATGATACTACCCCTGAAAGGCATTATGATGCTGGTGTCCCTGTGCTCTCCCTTCTGTTAGTTCTTTTTTGTGTGTATGTTAGAGTTAAGTGTCAGGCCAGAAATAGAGCAGGATTTAGTTGTGGTCCAAGTTAATCCTGGCTGGCTCTCCTTTTGTGACTTAGTTTAAAGCCAGGTAACTTCCTTGATATATCTTTTAGTTGTTTGGGTAGGGTTGCTTTGCTTGATTTGCATTGGTATGTAATCTGTAGTTGCTACAGAGTTTTGGGGACTTTTATGTTTGTCTTAACTCTGGCTTTGAAAGAGTTCATGTTCGGTTTTGGGTTTTTGTGGGGGTTTTTTTGTTTGTTTGCTTTTTTTTTAGTGTTTCTTGATGTTTCTTGATCAACATCTTTCCATCTTTAAGTTATTTTGGTGGTCCGTCTCTGTTTCCCCAGCCCGAGTTTTCTTTACGTTGCAGTTTGGTTCTATTTGTCTTTCATTCTTATGTTTCACATTTTTCTTCTGTTTTCAGCTCTTTTCACCAAAGCCTACACTACTATATTATTTTGGGATAGGTGACTGAACAGTAGTAAAAAAATAAGCAGTCATTTGGTTGCTGGGTGATGTTGATCAAATGACAGAGTTTCCAAAGAAGAGAGAAAACTTTCAAGTCATATTTACCTTTACATGTATTTCTCTATTGGAAATAAATTCTTTATGATGCTTGGTTTTACTTTGCTGCATAAAAAGCTGTAGCTTAATGTAACAGTGTAACTTATGATGCAGGGTTAGACACACAGTTGGATGTTTTTGCATGTAAATCATTATGAAAGCTGAGCTCATGATTAAGTGCCTTTAACTTTCTACAAATACCTGCTACCTGATGATTTTGTGCAGAAGCAAAGAAGAGCTCCTGGTGAAAGAATTCTAAAGGTGAACATAAACAGCTTTTAAATTAAAAAGAGCACCTCCAATCTTGGCTTTCTAATTTGGTCACTTCACAGCACTGCTCTGTCTACAACTATTTTTCTGTACAATGCATTTTTTTAATGAACCTCTACCTTATATTATAGCATATCCTACTGCCTTACTGAAAATAGTGTCATAGTCTATACCGTATAACCCAGAGCATGCATTGAGTCTGAGAAGGAAATTAGTTTGGTGATGTTTTCTAATTTTAGATGATTGTCACTTCAGTTTTCAAACAAAGTCAGAGTTATCTTAAACAGATAACTTCTTCCAATGATTGGATAAACCACCCTGTTTAATCCTACTATAAAGTGTAATTCACTTCACAGTAAAAGCTTTATTTGAAACATATAAGCTTAAAATATTTTCTTAATCACACTTTTAAAATTTATAATTTCCTTTCTAGACTTACTGGAAATGTCTAAATATCTATGTCATGATATTTTGTGTCAGTATAGCTAATTAATACAATGAAATTAACTTGGCACAAGAAATGCAGTTGCATCTTCATTCAAGTCACAAGTAAAAGAATCTTGATGGCTTCTTTTTTTTTAGGTGTACAAATTAATCACGGAATTTGGCAGTTTGTAGTTTCTACTTGAGAGAGACAGATCTGGATTTAATTTTATTTGGTGCTATATAGATGGTATTACTCCATATTGCTAGCACTTTTAAGAAGCATCAGAAATATTTAGACTTGCTAACAGGGCTAAGTTGCAGTTTCTTTAAGACTATGAGTAAAGAGCTGGAATTCTTTTGTCACAAGTTTTTGAAGGTGTGAATATTGTAGTTGAATGGATGAAGTTGTCCTCACATGTAAGAATGACTACAGTAGTAACATTAAGAGTTGTTTTCCCTTGCCTGAATAAGATATGTATAGGCCTATAAGAACTGCTTCTCCCCCCCCCCTTTTTTTTTTAAACTAGCTAATATTAGCTGACAAGTCTTCTAAACAAAATATTTTTGAGCACAGACATTCTCTTGGTGATGAATGTAGTCAATCTACAGCAAAGACATTTAAATTTTTCTGCTGACTTTAGAGGCAAGACAACTAGAATACATTAAGAAAAGTGGTGCGTGGTATAAAGCAGGTGGGTCTGCATTTCTTGGAGCAGCTTTCCTTATCGTTGCAGTGACCAGTCATGTTGATAAACCTTCATAGAAATGGGTCGTGTATTCTAATCTCAAAATTTCTTGACTGTCCATTAAGAGTGCCATTTTGAAGAGGGAATAATTTCCTTTCCCTGTATGAGAGCAGCCATGTTCAGCAATGGGTGATGGAAGTTAAAAGCCCTGGGGATGAGGAGGATCCCGACCACCATCTTAGAGGTTAAGTTTTGAGTTTTGTTGCTGCATTGCTTCTACATCATTGTAGAAATGTTGTGATTAATCAGATGTTTTTTGGAAGTGAGGTGTTTTCCCTTTCTGTATTTTCCTGTTTGGTCTATGTTTATCCTCCAGCTGTGAGTTGCTTTAGCTATAGATTTTGGCCCTTCCCTTGTGAAGGCAAATCTGTTCTGATCATTCTCCTGCAAGGGCACCATAAAGAACATGTCCTTCATATCAATAATAGCTAAAATTGGATGGGCCTGTTCTTGTATGGTGGAGGTTAGCTCAGCTATATTTGGCAGTGCTGTTGTCCCACAAGTGGGGTCATTTACCCGGTGTGCGAAATGCCAATATACACACAGAGCAGAGGTATTTTATTCCAATTCATGTTTGCGCAAAGATGGGGGCTAGATGGTAATCCACAAAGCTAGCACACCTCATACCTAAACGGACAAGCAATTTATACGGTTCAGTTATACATATTCAGTTTCCAAAGTTCTTCCCCAAAGCTATTACAGGTAGTCGCTTACCTAGCACAGTTCCTATTGGGTTAAAGTTTCCCCGCTTTGAATTAAAGGTACAGTGTTCTTTTATTCTACAGCGCATGCTCAAGGACAGTTGGGGGGGTAAGTATTTCTGGTCTGGGATTGAGTCGGTGGTCATGATCTCCCCCCTGCCGCCTTTACCTTTCCTCCAGTTATCGAAGATTTTTGCTGACGTCATGCCTATTAGCAAGTATTAAACTTTTCGGTGCCTCCTGGGGTAGGATGTTCTCTTCTTAGCAGTATTTTAGTTCTTCTTCAGGGGCACAGCCGTTAGCAAGGCATCCCTTGTGTATACAAAGGGTGTCTTATTTCACAAGACCTTTGTGGTACATCACTTCTTAAGTCCATCAGTGCCGCTGTTAAAGGGCTGGTTTTAGCGTTCAGGCGCCTGTAATCTATGGTTAGTCGCCACTTTCCGCTTGGCTTCTATACGGGCCATACAAGGGAATTGTATGGGGAGTGGGTCCGGGTGATCACCCCTTGTTCTTGTAACTCTTTTATCACTGGGGTGATACCCTCCTTTGCTCCCAGGGGTAGAGGATGTTTCACGTTTACAGTTTTAGAGGCGGGGGAAGCTGCGGCACAGTTTGCAGAAGCCTACTCAGAACAACGGGGGAGCCAAATTTCCACTCTCTCCCTTTAGAATCTATCCAGGCTTTCCCCTTTAATAGGTCTAATCCCAGGATATTGGTGGGAAGGACACCTGTTATCATTGTGGTTACAGCGGGAGTGGTGTCCCCGGGCAGCCAGCTTTGCGCTCGGGCCGTAGGTTGAGGTCTGGAATTTCCGAAAACATCAGTAACTCCAGTACGCTTCTTGTCGGGTGCTCTTCCGCTTCGGTTCGCCGTTTCACTGTTTAATGCTGACGTCTGAGCCCCTGTGCCTCCGAGAAAGGTAACCGGCATTTTAAAGGGACCCAGGGCAAAAGTTACTAAGAGGTCCCCTGGTGGTTTTCTGCGAGCCTTCTAATGCAAACCCACCAGCCGTCCCCCGGCTCACTTGGTGGACCGCAGAAGGGGTTTCCCGATTCCGGAGAATTACGGGCTTCCTCCAGCGGTGCTGTAGGGGCGGCGACTTTCTGAGGCCTCGGAATTGAGGGACCGCCTCCTTTTTTCAGGAGAGTCTTGCGTATGGGTTTCCACATTTCTACTAACAATTGTAAATTTGGAAGGGGTAAGCCGTCTGTTAGTTCTCGAGGGACTCCTTTACTTAACCCCTTCCTTCCATAGCTGATTTCTCGATCCCCCACCCACCTCACTTTTACTGGGTAGATGGGACATCCTACCCTCTACTTCAGGTCCACGGACCCCACAGAGGCTTTCTTCTCCTTACCAATTAAGCCTACCCAGCGGCCATAATTTATTAGCTCCTGAGCAATTCGTCCCCATGTAAGAGTGGCCCCTCTGCCAGGTCTGGCCACCAAAATTGCTCTTAGTCAGTCCTGAATTTGTACTGCACACACCTTTAGGGAGTCGGGAAGCCCTTTAATCAGGGGAGTCATTCTATCAGGGTTAGCAATTAATAACATGGGAGAGGGTTGACACACAGCAAGATGTGTATCATGTGTAAGTTGGAGACAAGCTGCCTTTTTTATGCTCTCCATAAGCCAACTCAGCCTGGAGGTAGGAATAGCAACCAGGTCTCCTCTTTTGATGGGGTCCAATCCCCCATAATATGCTGCCCACTGAGTCAAGGACCAGGGCTCCCGTGGGTCATCCACAGTCAGGAATACCCCTGGACTCCCATATCCCTGAGCTTCTTCCACCAATAATTTTATTCTGTCTCTCTCGGTCAAAGAAACTCCAGACATACTCAGTTTTGGTTTCTCTAGCTTGCCTGCTGTATTTTTCTTGCAATTTTGCTAACTTGGTTGCATTGTAGGGTATCTGTTTGACAATAATGTTTGGCTGATCATTTTCCCCATCTCCCCCCCACTACTCAACCTCCATTTAAATGAGAGGTCGCATCTTTGAATTAGACATGGATTTAGCCTTAGCCTCTTCCATTTCTTTCAAGGGGTAACTGGGATCACTTTCTTGGCTGACAATATCGGCTTCTTTTGCAAAGCTAGAGAAACTGGATTTGCTATTTAAATCGTTTCCATACTCTGCTAGTTGCACCTTTAAGTCTCTTTCCCTAATACAAGCTTCCTGCAGGCTGTCTTGAAGGTTTTCCACAACCCTCTTTCCTTCTTTTACTATTTCCTCAGCCTGTTGCCGTTTAGCTCATTCTGCCTCTAATTCTACCTGCACTTTAACTAATTCTTGTGATACTGGAAAGCCAGTCGAAGAAACTCTCTAAGACTTGTTTTGGAGTTTTAGAAAGCAGGCATTCTTTATTGCAGTGCTGGATGCACGGGGGATAATTCCACCTAGTGTGCATGCCACAGCTTCAGCACAAACAAGTTATATGGAGTAACAATTACATATTAATCGCATTAGTATACATAAAAATTATAGTAACTGATTATCATAGTACTGCCTACATCCGATCATGTGCAATGTAGTATTCATTTGAGTTGAAGGGCAGCTTTTATGACCACCGATCCATTTGAGATTGTTGGCTGTCCTTGAAGTCTTTGTTCTTGTCCTTGTTCTTTGACCTTGAAGCTTAACGCAGTTTCAATCACATGGTCAGTTTCAACATTGTTCTTACCTAGTGTACAGGAACATCTAGTCATAAGAGCAAAGAACTGCAAAACTTATGAGTAACTACCTCTACTAGTTAATTGCTTGACTATACTTTTGTCTACTGTTTCAATCACAGTGTTAGTATAAGATTTCTAATAATTATTTACCAAATCTTACTTTTACAGTCACCTAGCAGCAAACCAGTTTCCACGGCTGGTACAAAATAAGACCATCAAAATATTTAGACATACCATACAGAATGTATGGAAATACTCTATCGCTTGCAGGGATTCATTCACCTCATGTTCCGTTTGCTTAATGGTATGTTTGTCCCTCTGGGTGGCTATTAGTGCCACCCCCAGAACACCACAGACAATTAATTGCCTTGCCTTTACCAGCCTTAAGATGTTTTTCTTTTGCCAAACTTCTTCAGAGATGGCCAATTTTTCTCTGCCCAACTGTTAACCTGGTGGAGTGGGACATGCTTTATATCCTTTTAACAAATCCAACAGCAGGGAGCAGTCAAGATCAGGTTTATCTCGGGCTGCCATGATCTTCTATCAGAGCATTCGGCTTCAGCTGAATGTCAGTTCTCCTTTCCTCAGCACTCCAACTGATATTCCCCACCCCGCCCCCCCTTTTTTTTTTCTTATTACAAACCCTCCTTGCTGTTTCAGACTATCCTGTCCGTGACACCAATTTAGATGTCCCATCCCACTCGGCAGGCTCGGGGGAGGTGATCTTTTAGTAGTCTGTTGCAGCACTCAAGAGTCACAACAATGACTCAGGAGGGACAGGGAAAATGTCAACACCCCGTTTCGCTCAGCAAATCCCAGGGCAGGAGTCATGACAATGGCTCCTAAATGCTCAAAATGTGTTTTATTTAACAATGACTTATACACAAGTGTGGCTAAATTTGGCGTAGCAGATATTTTGAATAAGAAACTTGACACCTAACAGCTGTAGCAAAGTATTCCTGACAACAAAGTAGGAGGAAGGGGAGAGATAAGAGAAGAAAGAGAAAAAAGGAGAGGTAAGTATCACCACCCTTGGATCCAGTGAGGAAGGAGTCTCAGTAGAAACTGTGGATTTCTCAGGCAGCAGGCGCATGCCTGGGGGCTTGGTGTGTGTCCCCGTCCCTGCCCTCCCCCCACCTGCTTCATACCCTCGTTGGAGAGCCCTTTGTGCAAGTCCTTCAAGCCTTGTAGGGTTTTCTTGAAAGTTCTTGAGGAGGGAGTTAGGGGGATGTGGGGGGTGTTGCTGATGTGCCCTTATCCCATTTAACGTGTTTACCCAACTGCTGTGTTAAGGGCCTGTGGCAAAACTCCGACCCCGAACCTGTGACAAAATGTCCAAAACAACTGCTAGAAAACTTCCCAGGAAAACCCTTGTCAGAAAGCTTCTTCGAGGCACAACCACTAGAAAGCCTCCCACAAACAGCTCACTACCCCACCTCTGCAGGGCATGTCCTGTTTCAGCTGCTTGCAGCTACCTGCTTGGTTGTTTTAAGGCAAAATGGTTGCCAGTCTCTCACAGTCTCTTGGTCCCTCACAGCAGCTAATTAAAACTGGTCAAGAACCATTCTTGAGCCTAAGAGACATGTCCCAGCTCATGTCCACTCAGCTAAACTCCTTTTTGCAGAGCAACTATGCCCCAACTAGCTTTTTGGTTTCATTTACTACTGTAAACATAGCTATTGACTGCCTGGCAATTGATGGGTGTTTCTGAGCACACCCTCAATTTGGTGAAGTCTTTCCTAATCTGATGACAGCCAAATCCAAAGGCTGCCGTGTCGTTTCATCTGGATTAGATGGGAGTAGAGGGAAATAATTAGATTAGACTGGATTAGATGGCCAGAGGGAAAACTTTGGCCTGCGGAATTCAGCTTCTTTCCCACCTTTTGGTCTCTTAAGAAATTGGAACAGAGAGAAGAGAGCATGATTTGGAGTGAATTGTGTCTTTAAGAGTAAAGAACCAGACCACTGTTACACAGCCC
The DNA here is from genome assembly GCF_964188355.1 of Buteo buteo. Classification (NCBI taxonomy): domain Eukaryota; kingdom Metazoa; phylum Chordata; class Aves; order Accipitriformes; family Accipitridae; genus Buteo; species Buteo buteo. The sequence continues at coordinate 53,592 of NW_027439363.1, forward strand.
TGATTCCTTCCTGGAGCTCGGTCCATCCTGTTCCCTGAACAGGGTATCCTCTGGAAAATACAGCATGTGTTCATATAACTAGTGTTATGCAAGCGTGCTGGCTGAATTTAAGTTTTATCTACTACCTTTAGTGGTTCATGGTATGATTCCTTCCATTAATTTGTTTCATCAAGAATAAATTCTGCTCCCTCCCCAGAACACCAGATCTAGCTATAATACAGTTATTCTGAGACCAGGACATTTTTTATTGATGTAGTATGTAGGAAAAAATCTGGTACTGGAGACTTGCCATTCGGTATTTCTGCACAGTATCTCATCAGGAGCCCATGTTTGGTTTGATCTGAATACCAAATATGCAGTTAGGATTGTAGACTGGTTTGTTTCAAGTGTATTAAGCATTTCTTATTTATGAAAGTAAAATTTCTAAACCAATTTAATGTCTCATGCTTGATTGTAAATAGTGGAGTTCTGAGAGAAGTGCTTGGTACTGGCTTATAACTGTTCCTGTTGAAGCTGGACGTTGTGGGAAGAGTTGCGTACTGAATAGTTTCAGGAATCCTGCCAACTAAGCATTAGTAATCTGCTTCCCTTCTAGTGTGTGTTAAAACTTCAGTGCCTGTGTTTAAAAGTGACTTCACATTTAGATGCTGAGGTGAAACTGGCTTTAAATTAGCTATGGTACAGTTCAGATAATGCTAGACATGATACAAGCACTATAGTTGTCATCTGATACTCAGAATGGTGTCTAGTCTTACTTGTTTCTCTTTCTGCATATGCTGATAGATTACGCATCTGTGAATGTTGAGGACGATGTTGAAGCAGTGATTATTGACCATGGAGAAAATGGATTGTCCACACAAAGCTGTGTGTCAATGGAACAGAACTCTGAAGTAAACAGTGTTGTTCACCATGTGGCTCAACTTGCCTATGGTAATTACTGTTCATTTTTATTGTCATCTAATAGTTAATGCTGTATGTTCAGCACCGCTGTCTTGAATGCTTTCTGTATTACCCATATCTTTAAAACATATTTTATAAGAAAGCTACTTTATAGAAATTGCTTGGCAATGCATTTAAAAAGAGCTTTTTAGTTACTACTTTAGAGGTCTTTATTATAGTGAACCCACTGAAATATTACGTTTTAAAAAACCAATTTTTTACTTATAAAGTAGTATACCTAGGAATGAATTAGCAAGCAATTTGGAAAATAAATGTCATGGAAGAACCTAACCCCAAAAATGAGGTTTTTAGATAAACTGTCCAGTGTAATTTAGTGGAGCACTGGGGATACTGGTGTGCAACAACAGTAAGATGGTTGTTTAAGGTCATAAATTATTAGCTGTAAGTAGCCTTTGGTGATTGTCTTAAATTCATTGTATTATTTTCACATGCAAGATCAAAGTCTCTCAGAAGTCTTACCCAATTCTCCATTGGCCCAGACAAAAATTAATCATAGCTGTTATGAGCATTTAGTAAGCCCAGTAGCAGTATTGCCAAGTTAGCAAGGAAAATGACTGTAACTAAGTGATGGCACTTATTAGTTTGTCGTTTGGGTTTTGGTTTTAGTTGTTTTTTTTTTTAATTTAGCCATTTGACTTTATAGAGAATCTCATCAGTATTTCTCTTCAGCAGAGTTAAGTTACATCTCTGTTTCCTAGTGTTGTTAGGTGCTTCTGAGAACCTTTAATCTTTCTGGTCTTCTACTTGACAGTAGATTATACTGTAATTTTTTTGTACATTTATGTCTAAAAACATATTTTGGGGAGGAGGATGGTTTGGGTGGTTTATTTTGGGTTTTTTTGCTGTTTTATTAAAAAAAAAAAAAATTCCTGCCCAAGAAACTGTCATAGACAGTTGCTGACCTTGATTTCAGGACATGAGTAATTCTTTTATTATCAACAAAGGAATCATGATGACTAGGTATGATTGTTTTTTAAAAGGTAAAAGATGGTTGTGTCATCTCTGGGCTTAGAGCTTCTGTTGTTGTAGATTGTTAGCACTAGGTATTGTCTAGTTAAAATTGAGTATAGAGAGATGTATGACCAAAACATGGTGTAAGTTTATCTTGAATATAACTGTTGAACTTAACTCTTTGAACTGAAATTTTCCCTGTTTTTATTCAACCACCATCTTAGGCTACTATCTTGTAGAGGAGTGCCTTTTCTTCAGATCTGGTTCTGTCTGTCCAAACTAGTTTCTTTTACTTTTGTTTCATATCTTCTTGCCTACAGATACTTAGCTGGCAGAGCAAGCTCAGCATCACTAAGATACATATCTAGGTCTTTATTTCTCCCCGCTTGCTGCAGAACACTTTTATTATGCTTTTTACTTATCCATTTATGCCCACATACTTGGTGTCACTTTTGCTGGCACTGTTTTTTAGGTCATCGTATTTATGCCTAAATCTAAATTTGGGAAGCTAATCAGAAAGATGTCTAGCTTAACATAAGCATAGTATGTTTAAAATGTAATTAAATCAGGGACCTAATGCTTCTCCAGGTGAAGTGGCATTCTGGTTTGGCTGCAGAAGGTTGTCTGCAGTTTGAGTGACTACATTGTGCCAGTGCATTAATCCTGCTGCCCTGCACCCCTTCTGCTTTCAACATGTCCTCTTGCTTGTATTGGTGTTGGTCCCACAGAGCACTGTGATCTCCCAGGCTCTCAGTTCTGGGAGCTCTCAGTGCTTAGTACTAGGAGATGAGTGCTAGCTTGGTCTGTGTGACACGGACAGAAGGATGAGGTGTTCTGGGAAAGGAAGCAAACTCTGGAGCTGCGTGGGAGGGTAGGTAGGTTTTAAACTTCACCTAAGAGAAGAAATATTAAGTAATTGCATGTGTATTTTTATTACTTAGTTATTGATAGTGATTTCAAAATGATGTTAACTACATTAATCAAAATCTACCGCAGATCTTGCCTAGGTAGCATCTGTCAGCTCTGCTACAACTTTTGTCTGGGCTCTTCATGCAAGGAAAATTTTTTTCTAGCTTATGATATTGAGTATATAACTACTTTTTTGTCCTGCCCCTTGCCCTTCCTCTTGTAGTGCTTAGAAATGCAGTTGTCTTTGCTTTTCAGTGGTTTCTTAGCTTGTCCCTGTCCCATTTGATTTGCTTTCTCTTTGCTTCTCAGATAGTTCTACTTTCCAGTTGGGCCATGAAATTAGTTCCATTATTTTGCAAAAGTAGTAAGAGTACCCGTGTAACTTTTCTCATGCAGCCCCTTTTACTTGGGAGGAACTTACTGTAGGTATCCACAAAACTTCCCCACCGTACCTTTTCAGCTTGACCTAAGCTCTAAAAAGCTCCTTCACAGCAGGTAGTATGGTAGAGACTTGGTTTTGCCTTTTCATGCCAGCTAAGTTTTTCTCCTTATTTCTTGGAAACCTTCAAAGGTCATCTTATGCTTTACTTGTCTTTTCATATCTTCTGTTAGCTATATCTATATCTGGTTATCTGTATAGTGCTTGGCTTGTCTATAGATAAAATATATAGAACTCAAGGGGAAATAGTTAATTTTTTTTTCTTCTTCCTCTCTTAACAGTGTTTTTACTTCTTTTTAAAAGAGCTACTGTAGCCCTTTCCTGAAAGCTTGAGCATAGAGCCTGTAAATGATGGACAGGCAGATTTGACAGTAGAGATACACCTTTTTTCTTAACTTTTTTTTTCCTTTAACATTCTTCAAAAGGTAGGTCTGGCAATCGTGTGGGCTTCGAAAGAATTAGGATGGAGCAGTGATAAACTGTGGTAATTGCTTTTTAACTGTGTGCCAGGCCCATACGTGAAGAGGTGAGGCATTTTGTGTATTGCTTGTGGATAGTTTGTGTTTGGTAGTCCCTGACCTACACTGGCTCAACAGAGGAGATACTTTTAGCAGATCTTTTTTGTTGCACAGTGCTTCAGCACAAAACTTGTGGAGAACCCGTAAGTTTAGGGAAGGGACAGCTGAGGACTAAACAAATGGGAACTGTGTTTTACATTGTGGGTGTATTGCCTGAACTTCAGTTAACTGGTTTTGTTGGAGTTTTGAATTCTGTGACTTTGTACAATCAGACATGGAAATGAGAATAGAGAATCAACAGTGAAAAGCAAAGCAAATTAAATGGAGGCTGGAGAAAGTTTGGAAGAAAGATTATTAAATTGAATTTATAATTTCAGATCTAAATAAATTGGATTAATATGTGTTTAATAATATGCTAGTAAATAAATTTCAAATAAACAAGCAGTCCAAAAGTAAAAAAAAAAAATATGGGTGACTGTGCATGTTTTTTGTAGTGAAATGTTTAATGCAGTGGTAAACCTGCTCATGTGCTTTGCTTTTTCTCCACTTTTCTAGGAAATGAAGGCTTATCAGTGCTAGCTGAAGGAGTGGCATCACAAATGAGCCATTCTGCAAGTATGCAGAGAGGAAATGGTCACAGCCCTGAAAAAATGGACTTCATGTGTTCACATAATAAAAGAAAACGACTTGCCCCTACTCTAGTGGGACACAATGTGGTATGTTTCACCAAACAGTAGCCCTTTGTTTTGAGGCCACTTTCCATGTTATTGGGAATGCCATTTTTCCTTCACTTTTGTATGCTCATTTGATGACATCCCAGTGAAGGAAGTGTGGGTAGGAGATCCATGTAGTGCATGGAAGCTTCTAGCAAGAGTAAAACCTTGTTGTGCTGGGTACTGTACATGTGTATAACAACAGATAGTGTACAGTGGAGAGTAACTTACACCAATTTCCCACGTAGATGCTCTTATTTTTTCAATAAAAAACTCTTTGTGCAATTTAGGATAAGAGTTGAAACTTAATGTTGAGTAAGGGTTTGCCTCCATAAACAAGTCTGTCCAAAGACAGACTACATATATTTTGAACTGAGGCAGTCTGAAGCTTAGTTCATGTCACCATATTCTTAAATTACAACAGTCTGGGTGTCTTTAATGCTATAAAAGCAGTTCCACTCTGTTTAATTCTGCCTGTTGTAAAACAAACCAACCCCCAACCTTCCCCCCCCCCTTCCTTTTTTTTAAAGTAAGACCTGATTAAATATTACTTAGTTAAAAAACCAAACAAACAAAAACCCCCAAACACAAACATAAAACAGCAACAGATTTGTGAAATGTGACTTACGGTGGATGGACAGGAACTGCTCCCATCCAGTAAAGAAAAATGTCGGAATTGTCCAGGTGGTGGCACTGTTGATTCCTAAGAGCAGTTTTCAAGCAGTGAGAAAATTAATGTCTTTTAGACATTTTTACAGCTTCTGTGTGCAGAGTTATACCCATTGAAATAAATACACATTTTTTTTTCCAAATTGATTTATTTAAAGTAGTGTAAAAATCTACATGGAGTCTCATAATTACATAAGCCTGGCTATATAGTACATATATAGTTAGATGAGAAAGTTCTGACCTTAGAATAACTAAATAAAAATACATATTATTGTATAAATTTGCAAGAGGTTTATGTTAAACCAGAATAAGATACTCTTAAAACAAAAGTGAGGTGAGTGTTCATATGACCTAACCACAGGCATATAAATGAGATGACTGGGTTGAGTCTCGCTTTCTTGGGCCCTTTTGTAGCCAGGGGAAGGAATATAGCTACAACTGAAAGTGTCCAGGTTGGATTCCTAGCAGGTTCTCTCTGTAGTTTATATTTTGAATTCTTTCGTTATTCAAAACATTACAATTTCTTTATGTTATTTCCCAGATGAGAACCAGGGAACGAGCATATGAAGATAGTGACAGTGTCATTTATGAGTATGAACCAGACTATGAATGTGTAAGTAAATTTTCTTTTGTTTGACCGACTGTGAAAAGCTGCTTTGGGGATGCATGTTTTGGGGTAGACTGAAATAACACGTGATGTTCAAAGTTGGGATTTATTTGCTTAATGTGATATCGTAAGACTGTGTTTATATTACTAGCTTACACTATTTTTTTATTATTTTAATGAAAAAGGGGAGTATTGTATCTGAAGCTTCCTACATTGGAGATCAGCAGAAAACTCTTATGGAGGTCCTCAGTTATTGCCAGGTATTTTTTTTTCTTTATCTCTGAAATGGCATTTAAACAATTTTAGTTAAATTTCAGGAAGATTTGCATTCTATAGTTGATAACCTATGACTTCATCCTTTCCGGTTGTTCATTTGTTAATTGCCCGCTTATCTTCAATATTTTCAGTGAAAAAATAATCTACGTCTTCATATTCTCTGAACTTTTTCACACCATAGCTGGCAAGAGTGTTTTTCAAATATTATGCTTTAATACAAAATGTAAAGTTTAGTCATTTATTGGGAGGGGCTTCACAGTAATGGGAAAGATCTGACCGTCATATGCATCCAGCTTTTGAAAGTACACAAGGCCTGCCAGAAGTGTGCCAAAATCCTGGTGGTGTTGTTTTGGCAAGTTCTTTGCTTTTGACTTCTGAAGCAGTAGCTGGCAAGACTGAAAATCACTGCACTGAAAATTAAAAGCATCCCATATTTATTCAGGTGAGGACTTATATGACTCTGGAGTCATAGTACTCTATAGACTGAAAGACATTCAGGCCATGCTTTAGGGAGGATAGTTTGTGAGTGGCTTGTAGCCAAGTATTAGTGTCTTGGAAGTCTCCTTAAGCATATATTCAGCAATGCAGTGGAAGAAAATTGACTAAGATTGTGTGACTAACATTCTTGCTGCTAGTCTGGGAATGTGTGCTGTGAGTGCTAATGAGATGATGTGGCCTCTTTTGCTGCCTGCTAGCCCCTTTCCATCTCCTTTACCCCTTTGTTACCACATTCTCCCAGTAAATCTGCTGTAGGGCTACATGAAGCCTTTTAATAACGCCTGTGCTGTCCACACTGATTTAAGTTTTTTTTTTTTTAATGCTTCCTTGAGATATTTCTAGATTTGGGGGAGATTTATAGATTCTTTTGTCTAAGGATATTTAATTTTTTTTTAAAAGATAGCTATCATATTGAAACCTAATGGTTGGTTTTGATAAAATTGAAAATAATTAGAAATTCCATCTACTACAAATCCAATCTAGAAATTTTTTTCATAGCCATATGTATTTTTAAAAATTTCTGTTAAGTTATGCTGTAGATCAACAGAAGAAATTGCTTTAGTTAGTTGAAGAAACATTTCATCTTTGTAATTCATAGTTACAATGTCCTTGTGTGTTTTTTGCAGTAATAGCTGATGACATGTGCCTGATACATATTTTCAAGTTGGCAGTGTCCTTTCAATACTAGATTAATGTTCTGTTATCTCATTACTTTATATTGTTACAACAGTATAAAGGAAGTGTATGTCTAAATTGCTGTTTGAGCATCATGTTTGAGTTGCTAAATCCTGGAAACACTGAAGAAGGAACTTTCTATGTCGCACAGTAACATATAGTAATAACTGATGGACTTTGAATGCTTTGATTTATCTGGCTTTTATGCCTGAAAATTTGGACCTTTACAACAATGCTTTAAAAAGTTTGATTGCTTTAGTAAGGCAACACAAATTTTTAACATCTGAAAGAAAACTTGACCTTGGGGATTGACTGAAGATCAGACACTTTCAATAAAATTAGTAGTTTTTTTCAATTCTTTGATGGCAGCACAACCCTCTGGTGTGTGAGCTGCTCCTGCTGGTCTAGTGTCATCAGCAAAATTGCTGAGGGTATGCTCTGCCCATTATGCAGACCATTAATGAAGATGTTAAACAGGATCGGACCCAGTATTGACCCCTGGGGTACACCACTAGTCACTGGCCCTCATCTGGACTTTGTGCAGCTGATTACCACTCTCTGGGCCCAGCCATTCATCCAGTCTCCAATCCACCTCACTGTCTGCTCATCCAACCTGTACATCAGCAGCTTGTCTGTGAGGATCTTATGGAATGCAGTGTTGAAGGCCTTCCTCAAGTCCAGGTAGACAATATCCACTGCTCTCCTCATCTCCCAGACCAATTGTTTTATCGTAGAAGTTTATCAAGTTGGACAAGCATGACCTCCCCTTGGTGAAGCCATGCTGTGACTACTCCTGATGATTTTCTTCTCCTTCATCTGCCTGGAAATGGTTTCCAGGATAGCTGCTCCGTCACTTTCCCAGAGATGGAGGTGAGGCTGACTGGCCTGTAGTTCCCTGGGTCCTCCTCCTTGCTCTTCTTCAAGACAGGGGTGACATCTGCTTTCATCCAGTCTTTGGGCACTTCTCCCATTTGCCGTGACTGATCAAAGATTATCAAGAGTGGCCTCGCAATGACATCAGCCGGCTCCCTCGGCACTTGTGGGTGCATCCCATCAGGCCCCTTGGACTTAATGTATGTCTAGTTTGCTTAAGTATTGCCTGACCATATCCTCTTCTACCCGGTGTGTCTTCCTTGTTCCAGCCTTTCCCCCTGGTCTCTGGGACCTGGGATTCCTGAAGGCCCGTCTTGCTGGTAAAGGCTGAGGCAAAGCAATCAAAAAGTGCCTCAGCCTTTCCCATGTCCCATGTCGCCCAAGGCCCCTGTCTCATTCAGCAGCAGGCCTACACTTTCCCTAGCCTTCCTTTGTCACCTATGTACTTCTAGAAGCCCTTCTTGTTGTCTTTGACATCCCTGGCCACGTTCAATTCCAGTTTGGACTCTTACTTTACAGATAGTATTTTTCTAAATACATTTCCCATTGGTGATCCGGAAGTCAGTATTTTGGTGGCTGCCTGTAAGCCTTTTACCTGTGTACTTGGAAACTTATTATGCCTTAAAATAGCATACCATAATACCTAACTTGCTGTAGAGCTTGTCAGTAGCTTTTCAGTGTAAAACAAAATGCTCCAAATATGTAAAAATAAAACATCCACTGTAAGCAGGAAGAACAACCTTTAAGTGCCAGCCACATTAAAGTTGCAAGAGTAAGCTTCTCTGAGAATTCTCTACTGTGATATTTACCATTCTACTTGCATTTTTGTATCTGAGTTGATCTTCAATATGCTTACAGAATGTATATATTATCTACAGATCTTACCCAGTTTTAGGGAGGGAATTTTGCCCTTAATTGAGCTTTCTTGGATATCTTCAGATTTAAATTGGGTTCTTGTGAAACAATACTGTTTTCACTCTTATGTTTGTTGTCAGGCCATGTATGACGCCATTCAGAAATTGGATAAAAAATTTGATCTGCTTCATCGGAAGGTCTCAGAAATGCAACACAGTCGTGTAAAGCCACTGTTGCTCAAACCTGTGAGTATTAAAGACCCAAGACATTTATTTTTCCTTTTAATTCTCTCACTTCCTATGATGCTTCTTTAAAAATAATCCCCTCCTTTCACTAAGATTAAAATTAGTAATAAAGTAGTAAACTTAAATTCCATTTCAATTAAATTATTCTAGATTTCTTACTATATGCCAGCTTCAGTCTCCTGTGTTGTTATTGACCAGTGGTCACAGAATGGCCCCCATCACATTCAGTATGCTGTGACTGATGCTGTAAAATTCTATTTGTGTTGTAATGAACAGAAATAAATTGTGTAGGATACGTCCTAAACTTGGGTATATTGGCATCACTGCTTTATGAGAAGCGATGTACGGTCTTATTGGTTTCTGCAGTTAGAAGAGAGTTTATGCATCGCTCACATAGGCTGGTTCAATTGACTTACTGATTTTTAGATCTCAACAGTGTGTTATCATATCCATTATGGTATAGAATTTTATTTTTTCTAATAAAAAGGCTTTTTTTCCAAATCTTTAAGAAGGTTTAATATTGGCTACACACTATCCATTTTGTTCCTATATGGTCAATCCACTGTTAACTAAGGAGACAGAATATTAGTACTTGTAACAATGCTCTTTAAAAGGGAAACAGAACAGGTGATTTTTGAAGAAGGTCACAAAATCCGCAATGATCTTTCTTTGTCAACAATACTGCAAAGCTTTTAATGTGGCAGAGGTGATCCTGCTGTCAGACGATGTCAAGGCATCAGTAAGGCCATTTACTTTAAGGGTGGGTAGAAGCAATGACATTCTCGTGCATGTTGATTATGAATAGGATACTAGGTTTTATTTGGGAATGCGTTTTTTTTTTGACAGCTCCACGCTTGTACTGTCCACACATCCAAAAATAAGAGATTCAGGAAACAAACTGGTCATGTCAGTTACTCTTGGACCCTGTGACTTCTGTGCTCTTACCCTCCCCTCTGATCATGTAGGATGGCAGCTGCTTTAGTGTTCAGATGAAAAGTGACTGCACTGTGCTTTTTTTTTTTTTTTTTTAAGTGGCTTTTATCACTATATGGCGTAAGGGGGAAGTCAGCAAATGCAACCTGCCAACCATTTTCTTTGTTCTGCTAGTACTTTATCTTTAAAACCATTAGGAATGCTGTAGATTTTTTATAGCTGTACCACTGTTGTACCTGTGATGGGCTAAGGATATAAACAAGGAAAGGTTGGTGGTGAAGGTACTATTTTTTTTCTTATTGGATCAACTCCAATAGCTGGAGAAACGGACAAACTTTCAGGCACGTAAGCCTTTCTTCAGGTCATAGATTTTTAAAGCTTTCAGGGGTGGAATATAATAAGATTTCTGTAAAGAACAAAACAAAACAAAAAAAAAAAACACAAAAAGAAAAACAAAGCTAACAAACAAAAAACCAAATCCAAACCCACATGTGTCAATTACATTTGGTAGCTCCTGCTCAAAGACTTATATTTTGAACTAGAACACATGCATTAGTGTGCGTATGTTTCTTAATAAAAGTATTCCAAGTGGTGGAAAGTATAGCCCATCTCTCAGTTTGTCTGTCTTAGTCACTTTGGAATCTTCTGTTGTAGATGAGATCCAAATGTTTGATGTTTTCAGCTAGCAAGTAAAGAATGAAGAGGCAGCCAGGAGAGAAAGTGAATTGCTTTTTTCTTGTGTAAAAAGGAAGCTAACATGGCAGTGAAGACATGCCTTGAAAATTCAGCAGACTGGGTCAATGGCTGACAAATTTTAAATTTTATTTTGCTTATTCGCTTTTTTTTTTTTAGAGAGTTGTTTTTAAGAGCCTTTACAAAGCTGCCTTTCTCATTATATATTTCTCTGAGTTTTTAGAAAGCAATTGTGCCAGCACCCCAGGTGGGAAAAACTTGAGAAACATTGAAGCTGACCAGATTAAACTCTGTGTTGGAACTACAAGTGAGAATAAAAGAAAGTAGAGGGAAGGCTAAAAAGTAATAGCACTAGCTTCATGACAATGAGTACTTCAATGAAGAGTCTGTTGCTAATAGCATAATTACTAAAATCTAGTCTTAGTGGTTTGCAAAAGAAAAAAATGACCAGATATGTCTAATTTAACCTTTTAATTGTTTTCTGAATCACATTTGCAGAAACCAGTTGGATTTACATACAGAAGTTCCAGTCATTTACCCCAAGGGAAAACAAGAGTACAAAAATCCATGGAAAGGGAATCAGGTCTTCATCTCTCTTCACCGGGTCAGGGAAGACATAGCCCAGTCATAAGGGTTGCTTTACAAAATGGTCACGTTCAGGTCAATTCCACAATAAAACATGTTCAACAGAGTCTTCAGCTTGAATCGCAGCAGCCTGTTCGTAGGCAGAGCCCACCACTCCCCACTATAGTTTCTACACATTCATTGCATTCATCATACGCAGCAACTAAAAGGATGCCTGACCTTTCTCCGCGATCAAATCTTGTAGCCAGTGTTATGGAGAGTACTGTCAACATTGCATCTTCACCAGTGGCATTGTCATCGATGCCAGCACCATCTGAGACCAGTCTGGGAAATAATACTGTGGTGGTGAACTACAGAAATGCATCTGGGAATGTGAACATTAGTAAAGAACTACCATCTTCTTCAGTCTCCATCAATCCTAGCGTTGGTGAGTTCCTTTTTCATAAGTACTCAGAAACAAAGGCTAAAAAATTGCTGCTAATATAAAAAAATATGCCTAAAGAAATCTCTTTATCATTATTTAGCAAAAGTAAAGGAGCAGAATTGGCTGCCTTACAAGCATTATTATAATGGAGTACTGTTTAAAACTCTTGAAACAAAGGTTATAGGAATATTTAATATGGCAGGGATCACTTAAAAACCTCTGCAGTGTATATACAGTTGTATAGACTATTGATTTACAGTACGTGTTTTGGGTTCTTTTAAGACTAAGCCCTCTTTTTCTGTCTTGATACACTTGATTTAACCTATTTTTAACCTGTGTGTATAAGCAATGTATGCATATGTTTACAAAGACAAAAGAGATTGCTGGTAAAGCTAAGTGAAGTATATGCCTGTATATATGTTTTGCATTTAAGAAAGCAACTTACCTGATTTGTATGAAGGAAATGTCTGTTTTCTTCTTGTGGAGGATTTTATCAGTGAAAAATCCTTTCTATCCTCAAATCCTCCAGTGTTTGGTTTCTTTCAAAATACTTAATTCCACAGAAAATGAAGAATTTCATAGATCATTGCATTGTAACAAACAAGCACATGTAAAATAACACCATGTTTTAAAAACTAACGTGCATCTTTCTAAAGTATAAATGCCCTGAGTTATGTGGAAGGCTGAGCTATGAGTTTTTTGTTGGTTTTGGTCTAAAAAATAAGTTCATACAGCTGAAGAGCTGCCCGAATAGTAGGTGAAATACTCAAGATACCTATCTGTAGATTGGTAAACAGTGTATGATTTAGCAGTACTATGTATGGATATGCCTTTCTTCATGCGTCATTGTCTTGAAAACAAACATGGTATCTGCACATGTGTAAAACAGGCCAGTCTAAACATTTTGGACTCTTACGTGTCTAATGTATTTTCTTGGGTGTTGTTATTTCAGTTAGTTACAGTACTGGTTAATGTGAATCAAAAATATATTTCTGTTACCATTCCAATTTAAAGCTGCTTTTGTAGGAGCGAAGATGAGTAATAAATAGTAGAACTACCTGTGGTAGAGAACATACACCAGGAGTACCATAGAGGTCAAGAGAAAGAGTTTGAAAAAGTGTTCTTTTTTTAACAACTTGCTTGGGGTTTTTAATTTTTTTTTTTCTTTACGTGTTTTTGTTTTCCAAAAGAGTTTGTTGGTGACCCAGTGAGAAATGTAAAAGTTCTTGGAAACTATTTGATGAAAGCTCGGCAAAAGACTAAACCAAAGTATGCAGCGCGCTACTTAGTTCGTGTCTTGTTCCCCAAGGAAACATTATTGTGCAGCATTATGGGAGTGAGTGCACGAGGGCGCAGAACATTGGATCCAAACAAAATTGCTGCAATAAGAGGTATGCTACCTTTCAAAATGCACAGATTTACTGCTTTAATACTTATAGAGTTTTTAACTTACAAGGAGTCATTTCTGTATGTTTCTGCTAGTCGTTGTCTAGCAACTGGTTGAATTGATAAATGCGGGTAGTGGATGTGCTCTACTCTTCTGTGTCTTTTGATTTTGAAATTCCTACTCATCAATGGAAATTCCTTCTCACCCTCAATGTTTGTTTTTCTTCAATGTGGATAAAACAATTCTAATTTCTCCTAGTTTTGTGTACTTCAGGTTCATCAGTCATGCTGACTGTTCGTAAATTTTTCGTTATGACTTATTTTGTGTTTGTGTGTGGCATGGGTTTTGTGGGGGTTTGGTTGGTTCGTTTTTTGTTTGGGGTTTTTTTGATGGCCATGGTTTACTTAGGACGAACATTAACTGGTGATTCTTAAATACTCTTTCTCTTAAGTTTGCTTCTCTCATTTGTTTGAGAAATGGTGAAGATGGGGAGTGCATTTTTTTTTTTAAATGTCAAGCCATTTACACAGATCCCATGGTATGTATGTGTGAACCTATATATCTCCTTCCTGTTTAAAGGGTCAGAGATTATTTAAGCCATGTGAAGTAGTTGCAGCATCAGCATTACCCTGTCTTTTTTTTTTTGTAGTTTGGGGTTGGTTTTTTTTTTAAAGTTAGTCTGAGAATCACACCTCACCCCTAATTCTACTAGGAAATGCTTAATAACAAAAGCATTATTCACAACACCTCAAAAAAGTATCACCGCACATCTTAAATTCATAGTGCTGCTTAGTTTCAAAAAGTGAGTTTACTATCTCTCTTTAATTAAAGGTGGAAATCTAAAGCTTCTAAATGGAGAACAGTAAACGTGAAGCACTTAGCTTTCTCTCTTTCTTTCTAAATTAGAGTAGTTTTAAATACCACTCTTTGTCATGAAGCTTAAAAAATTTTCTACATTTTATATGCAGAATTTCTTGCAACTAACTTTCCAAACTATGATTTGAGCGAGCATGGAAAAGACTGGAAAACCTGTATCACGAATGTCAATGCTATGATCCGCTGTTTACGCTCTGAAACAAAAATAAACCCAGTAAGTTGTCTCAAGGTGATAATTTATTAAGTACTAAGTTCATGCTTCTTTCTCACATTAATTATTTGAACTCCTCATCATACGAGTGCTTTAATTGGAAATTCCTTGGGTTCTGTCTTTGCATTGCTCAGCATAAGCCTGCTGACTGCAGCACTCGTTCCATATGGGGAATACTGGAAGCATGCCCCTTTCTCTTGCTCTGCCTCATCCTGCTCCTGTGTCCAGCATACAGTGAAGAGATGTATAAGCATAGGATACTAAAACAAAAGCACTGTAAACGTTGCCCAGAAGTAGTGTCAAATTTGATTGCAAGCTTAAACATGTAGCTGCTAGCACTGTTTTCACAGGCTTTCCTTCAAATATATCCAGCCATGCATTTCAACTTTATATTGACTGAAACATCACTCCCAAAACATCTGTAACTCCATTCACCTCTGCTTCTAAAAAGCTTTGTGCAAATCTGTGAATATTTAGTATCTGTTTCACCTGTGGTTTTTGTGATTGAAATTGAAATTATAAGAGTAACTATATTGTAAATATCTGGAATCTAATTTATACTAAATGGGAAGTGAACTGGAACACTAATTAGAAAACTGGTAGGCTTTCCCAGTGCATGTGCTAACCTCATTTAATGTTTCAGGAGACACCTGAAGGGAAAGAAAAAGTGGCTGACACTCCAGATACATCTCATTGTGTAGATTTGAATTATAATGAAGTTAGTGAAGGCAGTTTGCAAAACTCTCAGAAGATGACCAGCTCCACAACTGACACATTGCAGAATTCAGGATTGGATAAGTTTCCAGAAGCTTTCCACACATCTTCAGTCAAGAAACCACAGTCTTTGGAACCTATGGGTAAGCTAAGAAATTTTCACCTTATGGATTTGTGTGTTGCATTGTAAATGGTCAATGAGATGTGGAAGATGCTGCTGTAGGTGAAATTGTGAAAGGGATTTGCTGAAATATGTGGCTTTTCCTCTTAAGGCAGTCACTTGCTTTATATATAGTAAGTATTCATGGGAGCAAACAAGAACATTATCTGGCTAACAGAACATGTGTTTTCATCTACCAGTGTCCCATAATACCTATCTACTGTAAGATTGGAAAGTTCAGCTGTAAGATACTCTGTTCAGTTTCTCTGAATAATTATTTTTCCAGAATTATTTCACAGTTGCCCTGTTTTTTTTTTATTTGGTAGATAGTCTACCTTAATGGAGTAAGCTAGCTCAGAATATCTATTGAACGGTACTGCAATTTCAGAAAAGCACACCTTTCTGTAAAACTGACAATTTAGGACAATAAAAATCTTAAACCAGCCTTTATACTTGTTTTTTTCCCATAAAAATGCACAATATACAAATGCATTGGGAAAAATTCCATGTACAGCATGAGATGCCTCTAGAAAGCTTCAAGGAAAATGAGTTGAGATTAGTTGTCCTTGGAAATTATTTATTTTATTAGAATCATTTTGGAGCCCTATCAGATCTGCCTCTGCACCCAAAATTTGTTAGTCTGATCCCACAGACCTCCTGATTTAGTATACATTTTGTGGTTTTGTTGTTTTTTGTTTTTTTTTTTTAATGTTTGCAGTGAAGTCATGTTGAAGTAGTTAAAAATTATTCACTCTGTTTTTCAATTTCCACTTACAGGATCTAAGCACCATTGAAATAGCAGAACTTTTATTTACCTATGTAATTGGAAAAGCATCATCTTTTCATGTGAGATGAAAACAATTTAGAAAGCAATCATTAATAATGCAGGTTACATTGCTAGCATTGCTGAAAGCATATCAGAACTGCTGTTACATTGTTGTAAAAGAGCCGGGGGGGTTGGCTACTTGGACATTTGTCCACAATGTGTTGCATTTTAGTATTAGCTGTATGCTCTGGTCTTTCCAAGCAAGTACAGTAGTTTTAGGGAGAACTTTTTGTGTCCTAGTTTTATTGTAGTACAGCCTCTTTGAAGCATAATCAGTACTGGATAAGTAAAATTTTTCTCTCTCTCTCTCTGACATCCTTTCTAGAACTTCTTGGAAGTCCATGGCGCAATGTTCAGTTGCCTTTCTCAGTCATTTATGTAGCTAAGGGGAAGTCTCGGCCAGAGTTGTCAGCTCGCTACTTAATTCGTCATATGTTCACTGAAGATGTGCTAGTAAAAAGCAATGTATATGGTAATCTTGATCGTGGTATGAGCCCACTGGACTGCAACAGAATTAATGCTCTCAGAGGTAAGTAAGAAAAATATCTGTTCAAAGTGATAATGTGGGGAGATTAACAAAAGCAATTAACTTTGTATCCTATGAACAAACCATGGAGCTTCAGAAGTAAGTCTGTGAAACTGTTCTGCCAGGTATTAGTGCAAGCAGTGGAACAAGTTGAGAGAAAGTAGATGAAGTTATATTTAAGCAACTCAGGGAAGTCTCAGGGCTAGGGGGAAGTCTAGTTCTTCTGTAGTCTCAGGGAAGGGACTAGGTAGGCCAACCTGTGGTAATGCACAGCAGGTTACAGAGCCCTTCACAAAAAGCTTTGGGGTGTGATAATTGGTGGCAGTATTGTCTGTAGAGACTATGAAATAATGGACCTGAAGATTCTTAGTAGAGTTAAAATCACCTGAGAGTACAGACCCTGTAGCTTAAGAGAGCAGACTTTGGCTTATTTGGGAAACTGATAGGTTGGAGCTTGTGAGAGATGGCTCTGAAGAGAAGCTCAGGAAAGTTGGTAGGTCTTTAAGGACAGCGTTCTACAAGCACAAGAGAGTCCACCCTGACACTTAGGAGAACTGGTAGAGTTATGTGGAGACAAGTTTGGCTAAGCAGTGAATCCATAACTGAGCTCCAGTGCAAAAAAGCAGTATACAGAGATTGGAAGCAAGGACAGCTTATGAAGCAGAATTCAGCAACTTTGCCTGGGAGTGTTGGAATGGTGTCAGGAAAGCCAAAGCTCAGCTAAAATTGAGACTTGCAAGGAATGTCAAGGGCAGCAAGAAGAACTTTTACCACAACATTAATTATAAAAGATTGAGAAGGAGAGTGTGGGCCTGTTGCTGAATGGGGCAGGTAACTTAGTGACAACAGAGTCAAATTATGCTGAGGTGCTCAGTGCCTCCTCTACTTCAGTCGTCACCATGAAGGTCCCTCAAGCTTCTGGGCGGTGGTGGTGGCTGGGAACAGTCAGCGTGTTTTTACCTAGGGTAAATCGTGTTTGACTCGCCTGATTGCCTTGTGTGATAAAATGACTGGATTTGTGGATGAGGGGAGAGCTGTCACTTAGCTTGATATTTTTTTTTTTTTTTTTATTTTTTTTTTTAGCAAGGCTTTCAACACTGGCTCTGGCAATATTTTGGTATTCGTGTTGGGATGTTACAGTTTGGATGGGGGGACAACATTAAAGAACTAGATGGATGTTTGTGCTCAGAGGGTAGTCGGTCGTGCTCTACTTGGGTGACTGACACATGGGGTACTGCAGGGGTCTGTCCTGGTACCTGGCCTGTTTAACATCTGTATCTATGACTTGGAGAGAATGGAGAAAACTCATCTGGTTTGCATTTGACACCTAATTGGGACTATATTAACAGGTGCACAGCCAGCAGATCAAGGGAAAGGATTATCTCCCTCTGTTTAGCACTCCTGAGTTTGTATTTGGATTACTGTGTCCAATTTTGGGTCCCCTAGTACAGGAAAGAGATATTGATAAAGCTGGAGGGGCCACCAAAAGGTACAGGGAACCAGAGCACCTGCCCAGTGAGGAAACTGGGCTTATTTAGTCTGGAAAAGAGAAGGCTCCAAGAGAACCTAGTAGCAGCCTGCCACTACCTGTCTTCTCAGTAGACTCTCCCTAGAGTCAAGCTGTTCACAGCATTGCGTGTGGGAAGACAACAGGCATAAATGGAAATGAAAGGTTCCAACTGGATATGAGCAGGCTGCTTTTCCGCATGAAGACAGTCAAACAGCAGAGCACGTTGCCCTGTGAGGTTGTGCCATCTCTGTCCTTTTTCCACATCTCAGGGGACAAAGCCCTGAGCAACCTAGTGTGACCTCAGAGTTGTCTCTGCTTTGGGCAGAAGGTTGGAGTAGAGACCTCTCGAAGTCCCTCACAGCCTGAGTGACTGTGAGCGGAAAGGAACAGATTCAAGTGCCTTGCTCTTCGAAGGGCTCAGGGGTCAGCTCTCCCTATTCACCTAAGAGGGACCATTGAGAGAAAAGGTGTCAGCAAATGATTTAGTTGTTTAGAAGCTACAGGTGGGATAAGGACTGCTGCCAAGTGAACAGGCAGCATTTTGAACTAGCCCAGTTTGAGCTGTTTGAATAATGAATCTTTACTGAAGATTTATCTTTTCAAATAACATGTAACAGCCTATTCCAGTGTATGAATATGGACAGTTTTGCAGTTTCCTCAGCTTACATGAATCCAGGATGTCTTCAGGAAATTGGTATTATTTATTCTTTTGCAAGTACTATTCCAGAAGCAGAGGGTGGGTATGTTATGGTTGGAGTTGTAGCAGATGTTTTGCCTTCCGCATTGTTCTTGCTTTGGCATTAAGATTTCTGGAACAGTGATCCATGCTCCTTCCTGAGAGGGAGTCTTCTGTTAGTCTCATTTGGTCCCTCCTGCAAGGCTGGATAAAGTAAGTAGAACTGTGACAGCAGAATTAGCATAACAGTTAAGTAGCAAGTGAGGAGGGATGTGAAGCAGGTTGTAGGTAGAAAAGGTGTATGGTTTATCACACAGAAGACAAGTTGGCATTATCTGGTAAGATTTAAGCGTGGTCAGCACAAACAATGGTGTTGGGGGAAAGATCATCAGGTTTTTGTTGGCCATTTGCTCTGTGGTTATTACAGTACCTTAAAGAGAGAGTTCAACACATTTGATAAAGGTTTGGTCATGCAATATAGAAATCCTTCCACCATTTCTTTAATTTTCTGTGTTTTTGTCATATTTTCTTCGTTAAAGTTGGCTTTTTCTATGAGAAATCTGAAGAGAAAATCCTTTGCCAGGAATTCTCAAGTTTTGCTTGTGGGATGTTGTTTACTGGGCTAGATCCCAGGCTGCAGGCAGTGTAATAGTGGAGTGCCTTCAGCATTTCCCGACACCACTGGCTTAATGTAGGGTTTTACTTCCTCCTGTGTCCTTATGATATCACTGTGGGATAGTGCTCACTGGGTTAGTAAGGTTGCATATTTGACTAGTTACTCTTGTCTGGACAATACTCTTAATCATATGATTTAGTTTTAGGTAGTCCTGCAAGGAGCAGGGACTTGGACTCGATGATCCTTATGGGTCCTTTCCTACTTGAGATGTTCTATGATTCATCATACTTTTTAGAAATGTGCATCTTCTAACAAATCTTGAAACTCCTTCTCCTCCATGTCTGGAGTATAGGGAGGTTGAAAGGGTTGTTAAAATCTGGACAGTGCAGCCTAGCAGCTCCACAGGTGTGGCAAGATTGCCTCAAAGGATACAGCAATAGTGCTAAATAAAATGGACCTGGGACTTGCACTCTCTGGGGTGACGTCTGGGCATGGCTTGAGGGACAGAGCATGCCAGAAACCTGTCCCAGTATGGCAAGGCTATACATAAGAGTGGGCTTTCCGAAACTGTACATGTTACTTCACTACTAGCCTGGGAAGCTTTGCCACTTTAAGCATCTCCACATACTCCTATAGTATACATATTTTGTTTCATGACACTTTGAGCTCAAGAAGCTTTCAAAAGATGTATTAAGTGTGTCTTAGGGCTGCAGGAACACCATGTAGGGTCCAGAGCAGATGAGAAAGTCTTCTGTGTTGTGGTTGCAGCCAGGCCATGTCACTTGGCTCTGGGGCCAGAGGGGAGTCCCTGGCCCTGTTTTCTTTAACGTTATAACATAGTCTGATTGAATGGCAGCATCAGCTCCTGGAATGTAACCCTGCAGAGCAGGAAGGGGCCCCACATAGCCTTACTGTAGTCCCAACAATTCATCAACTTCTGTGAAAGAAAAGGTGTAACTTAAAAGCTGTTTTGTAGGCCACGTACAAAGGCTCTGCAGGCCTGGTAGTAGGAATTCCTATTCTGTGCTGTAGCTCTGAGGCCAACATTTTCTTGAATTTGCTGTTGGGGATGGAGGGGAAGAGAGCCTCGCTGCTGCTTCAGCCAACAGCTTGTGTATCCTTTGTCAGCATAGTTTATTACAGGAGCATCCTGGGAATGAAAGAAGCTAAGGCGCTCTCACTCCCCCCCCCGAGCAGAGTTAACATCAAGAGCACAAGTTTTTCTCTCTGTTATCTTCTTCCTTCAGACCCATGCTTTTCTGGCAAAATAGGTTTCCAGGTTTGGAACTACAAGTTAAAAAATCAACTGTAAACAATGATACTTTATTAGATCTTTACTTGGTAGTACATGTGAGAGCAATGGAAAAACAAAAGTGACGTAATATCAAATAGCTATGCCTTTCATTCTACTAAGGTAAATCTAGTTGTTAATCATAAAGTAGAAATAGTATTGCCTTTGATTTGAAATTACAGCTGAGAATTCCTTTCGGGTGCTTATCTAAATCTTTTAGGGGCTTGCTTAGAGAAAACATGTAATTCAGCTAAGCTCAGAAGGACAATCCTCAGTAATTAAAAAAAACAAACAACTAAAGTCTGCTTCTAAAACTGCTCATTTTACTTTTTGAAGGGGAGAAAGGTGCTGTAGTCTTACGTTATTTATCCCATTGCTACCAAACTCAAGTATTTGTTTACCGATCTTGTTCCAGTATGGTAAGGAACAACCTCGTGTGGTTTTTCTGTCTCTGTTGTTCCTCTACAGCTGTGTTATGTTGAATTGCTGTATTTCATTTTAGTAAATGTAGTTGTCAGAGATCCTCTGAAGGAGGGCTTGGTCCTGCCAAATATTGGTCATTCTGAAATGGAGCCTGAGATTTCTTTGCTCTGGTTGACCACATTAGAAGCTGAAGTTATTCAGTACTTTAAGGAATCAAGCCCATGTACACGGTTACATGTTTTCTTTGCATATTTTGTTTTTATGTTTAGACTTTTTGTTACTCTTTCTCAAATTAAATGGAAAGAGGGGGCAAGAGTATCTGCCCTTTAGCTTTGCTCTTCAAGCCTCACAATATGCCTAGCTGTCCTGTTTTGGTAGCATGCACTTGTTCTGGCTTAATTACACCCAAAACCAGTACATAGCTTGCATAAATAATTGATAACTTGCTATTATATTCTTTATTTTCAGATTTTCTTCAAGAGAATTATCCATCCTTTGATCTAAAAGAAACTGGATACGATTGGAAGGCATGCGTGGCTGCCATAAACAGCACAATCCGCAGTCTCAGACATGACCATAAAAAGGCTGCAGTTGGAATCCGCCAGAAAGTCTTGGCAGTGCCACCATTGAATGCAAAGAGTCCTCCACAGAGTCCCACTTCAGTAAAGCCATTTGAAAGTGACACTATCAATCTCACGGACTGAAGCTTTCTAACATCTGTCTCAAATCTTAATTTAGCAGGTTTTTATAAATCCCATGTAGAAGCCTATTACATCGAGTTGTCCTATTATACTGAGTTGTCAGAAACACTAAATAGTATTATTTCATGAGATCAAAGTTAGCAGAAGAGTTGGGAACCCTAACTCCTTGTATAAGTAGCACTTGTGCTCCTCAGAAATTACTTCCACTGTTCCCTGTAGCATTTGCAATGTGCTCTCCCCTAAAAGCACCTTCTTCTCGTGATTCATTGACTCTGAAAGATTGATCTGATTAGAAAAGATGCACTGCACATAAAGTCAGCTGAAGCAGGTAGAAATGTGGAGAGGAAAGAATGGTCCTCCTTGGAGGAAGACTCAGAGCCATCTAAATTATCTCATTATGTGTGAAGAATGAAATTTGCTTTGACAATTGGTTATTGTAAGCAAAAGTATCTAATGCAGAAAGGAAAAAAAATTATTGCATCTAGCTAACTTGTTATGTATCTCTCACTTTTTTTGCCTCCTGTAGCAGTCTTTGTTGTAGGATAAGGAAAGAGGCAGACAACAATGTAAGTACAGTTGGTAATATTTTCTTTGCTCTGATTTAGCTCTACAAAAGCACAAAAAACCATGCAGAACAAACAGTCCAATGGTTGGTTCTGTTTTTTCTTGATGAAAATTAAACGAAATACTTTTCAGGGGCTTGCTGTACTGTTCACTGGCATATGTCTCATCCACTGGTGTGGATGTCCACAAGATGCAAATCTGCTGCAACTTCCATCTCAAGGATTTGGATCCCGATTTAGATTTGAGAAATAATAATTTCTGTCAGCTTCAAGTCATTGGTCCTTCAGTTAAAACTGAGGACACGTGCTGTACTGTTGGTATGCAGTCAGAGATGACCAGCATCATTGGTATGCCTTCTCAATCTCATAATCATAGCTTTTTATACTCGGGTCTACAAGGCTAGGCATGTTTGCTTTGCTGTCTGGGTAGGCTGCTGTTCTAGAGACTTGTCATCCTGCCTTTGTTAACTTAAAACCTTGAAAGATGTGCAGTAATTATTCACAGAATGGTTGAGGTTGGAAGGGACTTCTGGATCCACTCCCCCTGCTCAAGCAGGGCCACCTAGAGCCCATTGTCCATCACCATGTTGAGACAGCTTTTGAGTATTTCCAAGGATGAAGACTTTACAACCTTCCTGGGCAACCTGTGCAAGGGCTCAGTCACTGTCACAGTAAATTGTTTCCTGATGTTCAGAGGGAACCCCCTCTGTTTCAGTTTGTGCCCATTGCCCCTGGTCCTGTCACTGGGCACTACTGAGAAGAGCCTGGTTCTGTCCTTTTGGCTCCATCTTCTTTGCAACCTCCCCTCAAGTATTTATATATGTTGATGAGATCCCCCTTGAGCCTTCTCCAGATTGAACAGTCCCAGCTCTCTCAGCCTTTTCTCACAGGAGAGATGCTCCAGTCCCTTCATCATCTTTGTGGCCCTTTGCTGGACTCTCTCCAGTATGTCTGTGCCTCTGTTGTACTGGGGAGCCCAGAGCTGGACCCTGTATTCCAGGTGTGGCCTCACCAGTGCTGAAGAGAGGAGAAGGATCACCTCCTTTGGCCTGCTGGCAACATCCTCCTACTGCAGCCCAGGTTACCATTAGAATTCTTTGTGGCAAGGGCTTATTGCTGGCTCATGTTTAGCTTGGGGTCCACTAGGACATCCTAAGGTACACTCTGCCCCATCATCTATATCATTAATGAAGACGTTAAACAGGATTGGACCCAGTATTGACCCCTGGGGTACACCACTAGTCACTGGCCTCCAACTAGACTTTGTGCTGCTGATGATCATCCTCTGGGCCCAGCCATTCAGCCAGTTTCCAGTTCACCTCATTGTCTGCTAATCCATCCAGCCCATATATCAACAGCTTGTCTGTGAGGATCTTATGGAATGCAGTGTTGAAGGCCTTCTTCAAGTCCAGGTAGACAATATCCACTGCTCTCCTCATCTCCCAGACCAATTGTTTTATCGTAGAAGTTTATCAAGTTGGACAAGCATGACCTCCCCTTGGTGAAGCCATGCTGTGACTACTCCTGATGATTTTCTTCTCCTTCATCTGCCTGGAAATGGTTTCCAGGATAGCTGCTCTGTCACTTTCCCAGAGATGGAGGTGAGGCTGACTGGCCTGTAGTTCCCTGGGTCCTCCTCCTTGCTCTTCTTCAAGACAGGGGTGACATCTGCTTTCATCCAGTCTTTGGGCACTTCTCCCATTTGCCGTGACTGATCAAAGATTATCAAGAGTGGCCTCGCAATGACATCAGCCGGCTCCCTCGGCACTTGTGGGTGCATCCCATCAGGCCCCTTGGACTTAAGGTATGTCTAGTTTGCTTAAGTATTGCCTGACCATATCCTCTTCTACCCGGTGTGTCTTCCTTGTTCCAGCCTTTCCCCCTGGTCTCTGGGACCTGGGATTCCTGAAGGCCCGTCTTGCTGGTAAAGGCTGAGGCAAAGCAATCAAAAAGTGCCTCAGCCTTTCCCATGTCCCATGTCGCCCAAGGCCCCTGTCTCATTCAGCAGCAGGCCCACACTTTCCCTAGCCTTCCTTTTGTAACCCATGTACTTACAGAAGCCCTTCTTTGACATCCCTGGCCACATTCAATTCCATTTGGGCTTCAGCTTTCCTAACTTCATCCCTGGATGCTCAGACAACTTCATTGCATTCCTCCCAGGTTACTTGTATTTTCTTCCACCCTCCGTATTCTTCCTTTTTGTGTTTGAGTTTTTCCAGAAGCTCCTTGTTCACACACACAGATGTCCTGGCATTTTTGTTGTGTTGTTTGTTCAGATGAATCTCTCTGGAGCTTGGAGACGGCGATCCTTGAATTTTAACCAACTTTCTTGGGCCCATCTTCTCCCCAGGGCCCTAATCCTATAGGACTCTTCCTGGTAGTTCTTTGAGGAGACCAAGGTCTGCTCTCCTGAAGTCCAGGATTTTGAGCCTGTGCTGCGCTTTAACCCCAGGTGGCAACTAAGCACCACACAGCTGCTTGCTTATTCCTCCTCCCTCAGTGGGATGGGGGACAGAATTGGGGGTGGGGAGTGGGAAGTAAAACTCATGGGTTGAGATAAAACCAGTAGAATACGACAGAAAAGGGAGGGGAAACACTACTGCTGCTACTTCTAATAATTATAGAATATAGAAAACATGTGAGGCACAATGGAATTGCTCACCACCAACTGACTGATGCCCAGCCAATCCCTGAGTTGCAGTGCCTCTCTAGCCAACTCTTCCCAGTTTATATACTGGGCATGACATCATAGGATATGGAATACCCCTTTGGCTCGTTTGGGTCAGCTGTTCTGCCTGTGTCCCCTCCCAGTTTCTTGTGTACCCCCAGCTTTTGCTGGCAGGGCAGTATGAAAAGCTGAAGAGTCCTTGACTTAGTATAAACACTGCTTAGCAACAACTGAAACATCAGTGTGTGATTGGCATTATTTCATCCAAAATCCAAAACACAGCACTATACTATCTACTAAGGAGAAAATTAACTTTATTCCAGCTGAAACCAGGAAAACATCTGCCCCTCATTCTATACTATCCACATCATGTCCAGGTTCCACACTTTCCAATACATTTTCAATTAATTACCATGGCTTTTTTGATACATATACACACAGATATCATTCCCTTAGTCTATGGGCCCAAGGGCTATTGCATGAATAATCTTCCCATTTAATTTGTTCAAAGGCTTGTTGTTGCTCAGGGCCCCATTTAAAATCATTCTTCTTCTGGGTCACTTGATAGAGAGGGCTTACAATCGTACTGTAATTTGGAATACACATTCTCCAAAAACACACAACACCTAAGAAAGCCTGTGTTTCCTTTTTGCAAGTTGGCAGAGACACAGCTGCTATTTTGTTGATCACATCCATTAGGATCTGATGATGCCCATCTTGCCATTTTATTCCTAAAAACTGGATCTTCTGTGCTGGTCCCTTGACCTTACTTTCTTTTATGGCAGAACCAGCTTTCAGAAGGTTTTGGATTATTTTCTTCCCTTTCTCAAAAACAGCTTCTGCTGTGTCACCCCATACGATGATGTCATCAACATATTGCAGGTGTTCCAGAGCTTCACTCTTCTCTGGTGCAGTCTGGATCAGTCCATGGCAAATGGTGGGGCTGTGTTTCCACTCCTGGGCCAGTCGATTCCAAGTGTACTAGGTGCCCCTCCAAGTGAAAGTGAATTTTGGCTGGTGCTCTGCTGCCAGAGGGATTGAGAAAAACATTAGCAATATTAATTGTAGCATACCGCTTGGCTGCCTTTGAGTCCAGTTTGTATTGAAGTTCTAGTATGTCCAGCACAGCAGCACTCAGCGGCAGCGTGACTTCATTCAGGTCACGATAGTCTTCTGTTAGTCTCCATTCTCCATTAGATATTTGCACTGGCTATATGGGGCTGTTAAAGGGTGAGCGAGTTTTACTAATCACTCCTTGCTCTCCAGTTGACAAATGAACTTGTGAATGGGAATCAGGGAGTCTCAGTTGGTGCGATACTGCTGCCAGTGCACCGTTGTGGTAGCAATTGGCACTTGTTCTTCAACCCTCAGCAACCCCACAGTCTGAAGGATGCTGAGAGAGACCAGGCAAGGTAGACGGCTGTTTAATTCCCTCCGTCTCCAAGGCAGCTATACCAAAAGCCCACCAATACCCCTTTGGTTCCTTAAAATACCCTCCCCTGAGTTAGCCTACGCCAAGGATGCACAGAGCCTCTGGACCAGTCACAATGGGGTGTTTCTGCTGCTCATTCCCAGTTAGGCTTACTTTGGCTTCCAGTACAGTTAGCTGTTGGGATCCCCCTGTTACACCAGAAATACAGATGGGTTCTGCCCCTTTATAACTTGATGGCGTTAGAGTGCACTGTACACCAGTGTCTACAGTGCCTTGTACTCCTTGTGGGTCTGACGTGCCAGGCCATTGAGTCCACACAGTCCCATAAACCCGGTTGTCCCTTTCCTCCACCTGGCTGGAGGCAGGACCCCTCTAATCCTGGTCAGAGTATTTGTTCTTTCTTGTAAAAATTAGTTAGAAGCCCCTTCAAGAGGATAAGAAGTAAGATCAGCCTTCTACTCCCTCTGGAAATGAGTGGCATTTTTTCCCAGAAGAATCCTGTTTTATGGTTGTTTTTCATTGTAACTCACATATCTGTGTATCTAGGGCCGAGGCAGGTTTTCCATCCCACTTGCTCATGTCCTCTCCGTGGTCATACAGGTAAAACCACAGGGTACCCTATGGTGTGTACCATCTATCTTCTCTCTCTTGAGCAGGGGCACACTTACACCTAATAGCTGAGATACTGGTCCATACAAGTGGGGAGTAGGACATACCCTCTTTGAACTGCTGGAACTCCCAGGATAGTTTCTCAACTAGTATGTCTGGCAATTTTTCCACAGCTGAGATGAGGGAGTAAGAGAGACTTTCTTGATATTGCCAGACTCAGCCAGGCAATTCATCCACTGTTGGTCTCTCTTCATCTTTCCAGCTCAGTACTGCCAGTGCGCTGGCATAAGATGATGGTGTGCTCCATGCAAACCTCTGCCACATGGGTCGTGTGCATTGGACTTCATATGGATCTGGGTAACTGTGCCTTCTCTGGGTCATAATAAACCATCTCTCACATGGCTAATTTCCTAAGGTACTGGATACTTCTCTCCATGGTGGTCCACTTGCCTGGATGACATTCGGCATCTTTCCTAATGGGATACCTTTCCTTCATGCCTGACAGAAGTCGCCTGCAGAGGCTGAGGACTTGTGTCATTTTTCCAGCCACCTTGTCAATGCCCCCTTCCCTAGAAAGGGATCCCAGCTCTTTGGCTTCCCTACCCTCTAATTCCAAGCTACTGGCCCCATTATCCCAGCATCAGAGCAGCCAGGTGATAATGTGCTTACCTGGACACTGGCTGAAATCTTTTTGCATATCCTGCAGCTCACTCAGGGATAGGGATTGGGTGATTATCTCTGGTTCTGCCTCTCCCCCCTGTTCTTGTGATGACCCTGGTTGATCTTCATCCCTCACTAAGTGAACTGATTTTTTTTTGTATATTTCTTCTGTATTGGGGCAACTGATACTGGCACAGGTTCATTCTCTGGTTCAGCTGTAGGGGGTTGGAGTGGCTGTGGTGTCTGTCGGTCTGGTTTCCTTCCCTTCCCCCTAAGGGTGCTGCATAATATCGAGCAGTGTTTGGTAGATACTGGCCAGGGCCCGGGACAGCGCAGTAAGTTGTGCCTCTTTGGAATAGTCACAGCATTTTCCTTTCAAATATTCTGTCTTTTTATCAGGATCCTGTAGTTGTTCAGGAGTGAAGTTCGAAACCATTGGAGGTGAGAAGTTCTCTAGATACCTACCCATATTCTCCCACATGCCATGCCATGTGTGAATATCCAGCCTTGGGACGGATCTCTGGGTGTTATTCTTAAATAGTTGCTTAACCTTAAACAAGACCTGGAAAACATTCAGGAGACATAGCAATAGGAATATGCTGATTTGAACATCCCAAGGATATTCAAAATTGTCAAGAGCTATTCTAATTTTCCTGGAGGAGAAGGGGAAGGTGTAGAAATGTGTCTCCCACAAGGATTGGCTCTCTGCTGAGAAAAGGTAAAAGGTGTAATTATTAATAGTTTCTGATAGATGGCTCCCAAAGTATGGAGGTGATGGCAGTGCTAAGTACAAATACAAAATTAGTTTCACAACCAGCAATTCTATCATATCATAACCAGTGTTACCAAGTACAACACTGTGATAACTTTCGCCTGGTTCCCATGGGTGTTAAACAGCACAACAGGGAGCATTTACTGCAAGTAAGGTATTACAAAATGCAACTTTAGGAACAAGTGCACCAACTTTGAAAGCGAATAAATCAACATTGTGACCCACTAATGAATGGTTATAACAAATTAGTTCTAAGATGTTTTAGTCAGATTTGTCATTATCTTAACCAGTCAAGCCCCATGTTGGGCACCAAAAAGGACTGTCGTGGTTTAATCCCAGGCAGCAGCTAAGCACCATGCAGTCGCTCACTCACTTCCCTGCTGCCAGTGGGATGGGGAAGAGAATCGGGGAGAAAAAAGTAAAACTCATGGGTTGAGATAAAGACAGTTTAATAGGACAGAAAAGGAAGGGATAATAGTAATAGAATATACAAAACAAGTGATGCACAATACAATTGCTCACCAGCCACTGACTGATTCCCAGCTAATCCCCGAGCCGTGGTGCCCCCCGGCCAAGTTCCCCCAGTTCATATACTAGGCACGATGTCACATGGTATGGAATACCCCTTTGGCTCGTTTGGGTCAGCTGTCCTTGCTGTGTCCCCTCCCAGTTTCTTGTGCACCCGCAGCGTTCGCTGGCAGGGCAGTATGAAAAGCTGAAAAGTCCTTGACTTAGTATAAACACTGCTTAGCAACAACTGAAACATCAGTGTGTGATTGGCATTATTT
The DNA here is from genome assembly GCF_964188355.1 of Buteo buteo. Lineage (NCBI taxonomy): Eukaryota > Metazoa > Chordata > Aves > Accipitriformes > Accipitridae > Buteo > Buteo buteo. Next base: position 82,824 of record NW_027439363.1, read on the forward strand.
CATCCAAAATCCAAAACACAGCACTATACCATCTACTAAGGAGAAAATTAACTTTATTCCAGCTGAAACCTGAACAGCCTGCTTTTTACCCTCCTCACTCCCCTCAGGATCCTGAACTCCACCATCTTATGGTCACTGCACCTAGGGCTGCTTTTGACCTTCACATTCTCAACAAGCCCCGCATTGTAGGTGAGTAGGAGGTCCAGCACAGCACCTCTTCTCATTTGCGTCTCTGTCACTTAGAGGAAGAAGTTATTGTCAATAATAAATATTCATGCCCTTGCCTTTCCTTTCTGTCCACACAACACTAAGATTTATTAGTGCACTGAATTACATACTAAAAAAAAAAAAAAAATCCAAACAAATTTTGAAAATTACTTGGATGTTGAACTCAAAAAAATAAATAAAAACAAATGACTATACGTTCGATTTCACATCCCCCTCAGTTTCATTTGTAAGTTGAAATTCAACAGCAGTAACTGTACAGAAGTTAATGGGTTCTTTGTTGTTGGGTTTTTGGTTGTGTTTTTTTGATTTTGGGGTTTTTGTTTGTTTGTTTGTTTGTTTTCAAAAGAGGAAGTATTTGGTATATAGCTTTGTTACTTGTTTTTCCAGCATCAGTCACACACTCCTCTCACTGTCTACATATTGGCTAACTGATGCGTGAACTTGGCTTGCCACTTGCATTATGTCTGACTGTAGTCTCAGATGTCCAACTTTTTCACAGAAGGAAGCTTCTCAGAAGGCTGACGCGGGATCAATTTCACCTCTGAAAGCTGATGCAACTGTGGCTTCTAAAATTATGCTGTGTACATAGCAGAACAAGGTTTAACTAAATCTGTCCTCTCCAAGGCAAAGGTTTCATGGTTTGGTTTTTTTGTTAGCAACAGGATAGAATAGTGAAGTTACTTGTTCTCACTTTAACTTCTATTCATAACAAACAGTATTTACTGTATACAGTATAGGATCAGCTTTTTTATTTCAAGTTAGGATATACAATGGCCTTATCAGGTATGAAATTAGTAGTTTAAGTTTCCCCTACCACCTCCTTGCAGAAGTCTTCTGTAGTATTTAAGAAAGAGGCTGAATTTCTGATTTTTTTAATTTTTTTTTTTTACTAGAAATGTTGTACTACAAATTTGTTCTGGTTTACTACTAACAAATTCTGCTGTTACTGTTCTATACAATCGTTCTTGTAAATGCCAAGAACTTTGTTGTGTGTAGATATTACTAGTTCCAAACCAAAAATGCTTACATTTTTTCAGCAGTTTTATGAAACTTTTTCACTGTCCTTCACAGATTTTAATGGTAGAATGATATATTTATTGAATGACCTGTCTGGCACTGAAATCTGTTCAGTGCCAACGAGGACCTGCTCCCACTGGAGACCATGCTGGAGGTCACCAAGAAAGTACGCTGTGTTGAGCAGCCGGCTGCAGCCTTCCTGGCCCATCAGAGCTTGGCTGTTCAGAGGTCTCTGGCTGCCCCCCATCTCCAACAAATGCTGGGGGGGTGGAGGGGGAGGGGGCTGCCTGCAAGAGGATCTGCACAGCGACATCCTTCTGCGCAGAAGCAAGGGTCGGGAGTGGGAAAGGCTGCTTGACACATTCTTGGGCACCTGCGCTGAAAGCAAGGCTTTCCTGTGTGCAGGTGAAGGTGCTGGTGGAGTTCCTGATTGAAAACTGCAGGGAAGTCTTCGGGGAGGAGATGGCAGGCCTTTCCAGTCCCTCAGCTGAGGAGTCACCAGCGCCCATGGGCAGATCCACAGGTATGAGGAGGGACTGAGGGTTGTCACAGCCCAAGCAGACAGACGGTGTAGAACTTCAGGTGGGTTTTGCTTTAGCTGTTACCCATTTCCAACAAGTCACTTTGCTCCACGTGCTTTTGCTTTCCAGAGCTGCCTTTGGAAGAGCAACGTGACCGTGCAGGCGAGGCAGATGTGGACCACCAGGCAAAAGCCTTCCTGGACACACCACGATCTCTGCTCATCCTCCAGAAAGCAGCAGGGGCAGCCATGGAGGTGGGATGAGAAACGGCAGAGGTATGGCAGCTCCACAAACACCGGGACAACATGTCTAGTGTAGGAGGGGAGTTTCAGATGAGTCCAAGTAGCTGCGGTGCCTCCTCCTGGCATTCCTCTCTTGTGGCTTAGTGTGGGGTTGTTTTCCCTCCCCGGAATGATACATTGTAAGTAAAACTGGAAGGGTTGTTTCTCAAATGCATTAGGCATGTGCTTTATCAACGGAAATACCTACAAAATACCTACAGAAAGAGAGATTTCAAAAGCAAAGCCTTCCACCACAGAAGGTGGTATTGCACCAAAGGGATATCTGCAGAGCTCTGTCTTGGGAGGGCAGAAAAAACCCTGGCAGAATGAAGTGGGCAAGCCTTTTCTTGCCTGGGGGGGTGGGACGGGACTGTAGGCTCCCTGCTGAATGGCCCCCACAAGTGAACTGAGTGTCACATACCTGTGTGAACATTGTGTTCTAAAGGGAGGCCCCTGGAAGACAGGGCTAATGCAAACCAGCCAAGGGATCTTCTATGTAGAGCTGAGTTAGTAATTTGCCAAACGGTTGCCTACTACTCCAGGGCATTCCTTGCCACCTGCTAATACCGACATTTCTGTTTTAGGCACCCGTTGCTTTGCTTCCAACCACCCCAGAGACCACGGTAGGCACTGTGGTATGTACAGAGGAACTAAAGAGCCTTTCAGAGGAAAGAAGGTAAAATGAGTCAGCTTTGGTTAAATCAAGAACTGATTCCAGATGATCCTGGCGTTACCTGTGTAATCACGCTGTGGGATGGAAAGGTTTGCAGGCTCCCCCCAGGAAAATGAAAACCGAGGAGAAAGAAAGAGAAGAGAGGCCTGGGCAGAGGAGAGGGAATGCCAACAAGAAAAGAAGAGAAGGAAGAGAGAAAAAGATGGGGACTGAAAAAAAGCAGGAAGGGCCAGAAGGTGAAGAAGGCCAGGTGTGTACCAGGCTCTGCTGCCCATCTTTCCCAACTCTGAACACTGGGCTACATCAGTCGAACTCACTGGCAAGGACAGTGAAGGATGGTGCTGCACAGGGTATGGAAATAACTCCATGGCTGCTCCCCAGGGGCTCCCCATCGAACCCTGCTGCATGGCACCAGGGCCTTGTGCATCTCTGCCTGTGCACAGGCCTCTAAGGGCATTAACCCTAGCCAATGCCAGCCATAGCTGTTTCTTCTGGGCTATAAACAATTCCTTGTCAACTATGTTCCCCAAAGACAGGGGAAACAAATCCTGCCTATTCCTGCCTTTGTAGGTTTATCAGTGCTTTCTGACTTTACCGTTGTAGGTGGTGATTTCCCAGTACTGGCTGAACCACTGTGACTCCTGGGCTCCTGCACTTGAGATCCACAATAAAAGGGTATTTTCTTTCTTCTGGCTATGTCTGCTATTTGATATTCTGGGCTAGGTAGATGTTTTGTGATGAATTGTATTGGAGGAGTTTGGGATCATCCCTTGTCCCAGAATCCTTTCCAGCAGGCACCAGGGCTGAGGTCAGAGGATTTAGGAGTCAAACCAAAGCACAGAATCACACAAAATGGCTGAAGTTGGGAGGGACCTGTGGCGGTCATCTGGTCCAGCCCCTCTGCTTAAGGGTCACCTAGAGCAGGTTGCCCAGGACCATGTCCCCTTAAGTTTAGAGTCTCTCCAAGGACAGAGACTCTACAAGCTCCCTGGGCAACCTGTGCCAGCATTTGTCCCCTGACAGGAAAAAGTTGTTTTCTCATGTGCAGCTGGAATATCATATGCTTTAGTTTGTGCCTGTTGCTTCTGGTCCTCTCAGTCCGCACTCTTGAGAAGACCCTGGCTCCCTCATCTTCATTCCCTCCCAGAAGGTTTTTATACACATTGATAATACACCCCTCACCCCCTGCAATAGCTCAGAACAAGTTACCACGCAACTGCACGCTCTGGCTGCATAGGAGGCACAAAGCACCTGGCCCGTTCCTTTTAATCAGTGGAAAAGTACAGATTCTCCCATGACCTCAGTCACTCTGTCTAACATATAGATAAGAGTTATTTTTATACTCCTCTCACAGTGGGAGAAACACTGTGTCTGTGCAGCGTGTGGGAATCACTTTACCAAGATTCTTTTATTTCCAAAACAGTTGGAAAAAAAACACCAAAACAAAATGCAATTTTAAAACTTATTTAACCCAGGGCAGACTTCAGGATTCTCATTCTCACAAGTTATTTTACAATTGTATAACTTTGTAGACTGTACTGAGAATGAGTATCTTGTATGTGACATATTTAAAACTTTCATTTTTGGTGTCCTACACACTTCTGCTGATTGTAATGCCTTTGTTTGTTAATGGCAACTGGCAACAGACAACGCATATTGGTTTCAAGGCACTGTGGAACAGAGAAGATAGTTTGCCAGTGTTCTTACTGCTGTTGCAGACATTGTTTCAGTGGCTTGCAAGTGTCATGTTCCAAGTACCTTTTCCTACCATTGCTGCATAATTTTTTTTTAATCCAGAAGAATGTTTCTGTACTTCCCTTTGTTACCAAAATCCAGAATAAAATTCCTTAACACCAGTGTGACGTTAAGAAGCAGGCACTTTGTTTTTTGCAGCGCTGGGGACATGGGGAATCGCTCCTCCAAAGGCATGTCTGACTTAGTATTAAAATCCATCAGTTTTTATACACTTTTTCTGTCGAATCATTGTTACATAAGTTCTTTTACAGAAAAATGCATACTATGCTCACTCTTAAATTTAAGCTTTATAATGATTGGTTTTGCTAGTTATATAACCTTATCAATATTCTTATTTAAAAACAATCATTGGTCAATTTCACTTAGCTCTCCTGATTGGAATCCTCAATATTCAAATCAAGATGGGAAGGGTAAGGGGGTTTCCAAGCAGCAAACAGGTGTCCATGACAGTCGTCTTAGTTTCTTGTCCTTGCTCTTTGAAGCTTAAGACAGTTTCAACCACAGGTGGTCAGTTCCAATATTGTTCTTATCTAACGTACAAGAACATCTAGTCGTGAGAGCAAAGAACTACAAAACTTATGAGTAATTACTAGTTAATCACTTGACTATACTTTTATAATTACCTCTATTTTTTCAATCATAATGTTAGTTTCCAAACACAAAATTCAATAGAAAATATCTAAGGCTTCTATGGTTATACCTAACATGATTCATTGCACCTAACACAATTCCCTGTGGTTACAGTTTTAACTTGTAAGTACAAAACTGAATTTTCCTTGTATTGTAGCACCTTCCCTGTATGTTGATCTACATTGCATGCTATTGCAGAGTTCTTAGTCTACCAGTTACAGATTACTCCTTTCAGTTCTTGTGCATTTATGAATGTGTATCTACCTATATACCTACTAAACTAATGTTTATTCAGACGTAATATGCAACTGCTACAGAAGTCAGCAATTTTGCTAGTTATGGTGTTTTCCCCCAGTCAGTTGTTTTACTATCTAATAAGTACCTGATGACAGAGAAGGGGAATGTAAAAAAATAGACGAGTTAGGCTTTATATTAGAAATGGTTTTCGTAAAATTTAAGAGAACACTGTTTTGGAATAAGGATTTACATACCGCTCCTGGTGTTCTGTTGGGCTAATGTTTTGCCAGAAGGTGAAGTGTTTAACTTTCAAATGCTGTTTATGTAAATTGGCTTACCTATGAGTAATCTCTTTCAACTGTGTCTAACAAAGAAATAAATTTGCATATGCAGACATGTGCATATGCATATATAATTGTAAGTGCACAGCTGGGAATGATGCTTGTGTTTGGTGGGGGTAGACATACACAGAGGGACAGCAATGGGGAAAGAAGAATCTTTAAAGATAGTCTAGTGTTGTTCTCATTCTAAAGGTGAATGATCAACTTTCTGTATCATTCTTGACAAATGCTTGCCTAATTTATTCTTAAACATTTCCTGTATTTATTACTACTGTTGCAAAGATTGCTACATGCCCTAAGTTTTTGGGGTTGTAATTTAAGCCCCTTTATTCCGTGTCCTGTGTGCAGTGGATGTACAGAAGGTGTCTTTTTATAGCTACCTTTTAGAGTTTAAACATTGTTATTTCTCTTCAGTATTGCCCTTTCCAGGTTAAGCAGCTGTTTTTCAATTTATACTTTGAAGTCAGACTTTTGTACATCATTGAGCACCCTCTTGGACTTCCTGTAGACTCTCACCAGTTATACTACACCCTTCTTGAAAAGCAGTACATCATCTGGAGGGTTCAACAGGTAATCCATGCAAATGTAGTGCTGCAAAAATAATGCTTGGATGTACTAACTCAAGTGTGATGTGTGACAAGTAATCACGGGGCCTTTTAATTAGTGAGAAATGGTACATAAAAACTAGGTGACAGAAACAGGACATGAGGCTGGCATACTGGTCTTCAAGCTTGCAGTGCAGCTCTGTGGGCTTTGGATGACTAAATTAAAGCATGAGGCACAGGAGAGAACTGCTGCTGGATCTTAGTGAAAGATGGTAAATCATTTGGAGAGAGGTTTTCAAAGTCAGGAATTAAAGTCAGGTGCCCAGTTCCAGATTGCCTGTGAAATCACTGTGTACTTCCCCCGTTTGTGTAACTTTGTGTTGTATATTGTCTAGCAGCTTTTATTTCAAAGTTAACAAAGTTACGCTTGTGTGATAGGTGATGTAATGATCTCATAATAATAGGCAAAATCCAAGTCATGGAAAATGTCAGCATTTGAAAGAGAGCCCTGATAAATTACTAGCACCTTGTACAACTGCCGGTTACCATGCTTTCCATGTTACAGCTGTCTTAATCATTGATGCTGGTTCCTCAGACTTGGAGCTGTAATACCTGATTTTTGTTTCAGGGTATATTATGAAGTTGCTGATAGTACTGCCTTAGCCTTTTGGCTAAAAAGAATAGAAAATAATTTGTGGATTATCAGTAAGAGCAGCAGTCAAACAGCATTCTTTTCGAACCAACAGGGAAGAAAGCTGCACCAGTTTGTCTGGGTTCCCTAATAACAAAGGTCTTTCTCACATTTATTGATCCTTTTGTATTTTCCAACTTGTTCAGGGTCAGTTGATGACTGGAGTGAACTGTCCCATCTTTGAAAACTGCTTGTAACTGTGGAAAAGAGGTTTGTTGACTTTCTCGTGTGATAAGCAGACATTGAAGAAATTGTATGCTGCTCCTCTCTAAGTCAGAGATGGGAATTGGGTAGATAATGTGTTACTAGAAAATAAAATAGAACTGGGCCCCTTGAGACAGAAAATGTGCTGATGAAATCATGTAGTAGTATTATCGAGACATAGTGACTGTTTTCTCAGCCAACAAACAGATCCTATGCAAAAATAATGTTTGTTCCAGGTAATTCTAGTCAGTCTCCCACAGCAATGGATCTCCTTTGCAAATGAGAAAAAGTGGACCTAAATATTGAAACAATAAGGGCTATTCTCTTCTCCAGTTCAAAATTGGCACAGCAGAGCCTATATAGTTTTCAAATCGCTAGCAGCTCCTTCACCTACTTGTTAGCAAACAGAGCAGAATCTGTGCTTTCTCCTTCTCTATGGCTCTTGAAAGAAACTTGAACTCGTTTGCTTGTTGGAAAAAAAAAAAGGGATGTTGGATCAAGCGCAACTATAGCAAATACTGACTTTGCTTAAATTATTTAGAATTTTCATGTGTTGCTACTCACTAGAAAAAAATAAAAACTTGAAAAACTTGAAAAAATTACTATAAGGATTAAGCTATGAGATTGTTTTCAGGAAAAAAAAGAATAATAAATGGAACATAGTTGTAGAAAAAGTAATTTTCATAGCACTTTGAGGTAACATAGCTGTCTAAACATGATGTTTAAGGAAAAGATACTTGGTGTCTTTATAATTTTTTTTTTTGTGGCCTTCTAAATGAAAAGTCTGACTGTGTGAACCCTGGTTGACTGTGTGAACCCTGGTTATCTGTGTTACAGAAAACTGATCTGCTTTGCAAGCTGAGATTATTCTGAAACAGAGCAAAATATGAGAGACATAGTCTTGTGGTTTTGGTTACTATCGTGCAATTTAAACAGACTGTATAACAGCCAAAACTTTTTGTGATTTAAAAACTTCATTTGACTGCATAAAGGATGAATATGACCCATGAACAGTTTCTTGTGTTCATGCACATTGCCAGTGTTTTACTACTGAGAGAAGTCCTAGCAATTGTAAACAACTAGATGATTCATCAGAACATCACACACAAATGTAGATCTCAAATAATTTTTGTATCACAGCTAGTCTAAATGCATTAATGTTTTATGTAAGGAGCTCTTCCATAATAATCTATTTCTCATTTTATGTGATAGACAATGAAAGAATTTCTTGAAATATCTAAAAGGAAACATTGGATGAGAAAAGGGGAGAGGCAGAGTGGGTTTTGAAGTGTTGATGCAATATTATAGATTGTGTTGCAGTTCACAGAGGAGAAGACTACTTTGGTTATAATACTAAAATATTTCTCTTCCACATCTGTAAGCTATACTAATGATTTTATGCTTAGAAGCTTAAAAGATCCTGAGAAGTTAATTTCAACCTCTTAATAAAGGCTACATGGCTAACATGATATTATTCCCTTTTTGTGGTCTAGATTAACACACATCTTTCTCAGTGACAACTATTGAACTGGAAGTAGTATTTTCACATGTCCTGGATATCAGAAATGGTAAGACTAAGTGAATTGTCAGAGGTTTGAATTTACAAGTCTACTGAAGCTTTTAAGTGCCTGATTAATGTTTAAGAGCAGAAGAAACCCTACTGAATTCAGGTGGGACCATGTTTTTGTGAAGCAGCACAACTTGTTTTAGTACACCCCATGCACCTTTGTACCCACACATACCCTACCCCCTGTTTCCGTGTCTCCCCCATATGCCCCCCCCCCATCTCCTGCTCCGGCCCACCCCCTTCACCCACACAAGTTTTTAACCCATGCGAGTTGTTTCCCCCCGCATCCCCTGCTCTCCTGTCTCCTGCCCTGCCTCCCTCCTTTCCCTCCTCCGTATTCTACACCACCACCACCCATCATCCATCAGGCTCCAGACCTTTGGTGTGCTGCCTGCACCCCGTTCTCTGTCATTTTTTTCTTCTTTTCCTTACAAGTTGTTGTTGTTGTTGTTGTTTCTTTTTAATGATTAAACTGTGTTTGTTTCAAGCCACGAGTTTTCTCACTTTCACCCTTTCCAATTGTCTCCCCCATCCCACTGGGGGCAGGGGAGCGAGTGAGCGGTCGTGTGGGGCTTCGTTGCTGGCTGGCGTTAAACCATGACACGAGGTGAGTTGCAAGCCCTGCCTGGCTAATGCTGGAGGCTCTATGTTCCTCCTGCCATCTTGACAGGCCGTCCTTGTTCTTCATTGCCGCTTTATAGCAAGTGCCTCTTGCTCCATAAGCAGCAGTACTCGGACCATGCAAGTATTGCGTGTTGCAGGCAGCAAAAGGCAATTGTGACGCTTGCTGGCGGGAGCAGCAAGGAGTGCGGAGCCACGCTTCTCTAGGGAGCAAAGATGGAACCTTGAGGGCTCTACGGTCATCTGTTGAGGACATCTAATATCCCGACAGGCCTCTTTGCTCTCCCTGCTTCGCGTCTAATTACTTTGCACGCCGGGGGGTGGGGCGGTAAGGAACACCGTGCAGCGTCTCTTCAGTAAGAGATGAGCCCCGCACAAGAAGCCTTGCGTGCGCGCAGGATTGGGAGAGCAGAGTTCTGATGGCACAGAGGTGAGGAAAGGTGCGCCCGCCCCAACCGAGCCCCAGGGTTGCCAGGGTATCGCTGGCTTGCAGGTGGGCCGCTGGCATCTGGTGCGCTGGGACGCGGCGTTTCCTGCTGGACAGAGCTGCCCCTCTGGCACAGAGCAGCTTTGGGTCTCTCGTGGCCTGCCTTCAGGCTGTCACCGGAACCAGGCGTTATTTTTTTTTTTAAATCTCTCACCAGCATCTGTTGACTGGCTGCTGTCACTCCTGCAACCCTGATGCCACATGCAGAGGGATACAGCAGTCCCTGGGGGCTTGGTCCAGGGGACATCCTCCCCCCTTCCCCCCTGCCGTTTGCAGGCTTCCCTGTGCTGCTTCTCCTCTCTAGATAATGGGGTGGGGGGGCAGGGGCAGAAGCGACCACCCGAATTGTCTGTTCTTTGCACTTGACTGCTGTAAACGCTCCAGGCACTCGGGTGCTTTTTGGAACGGAGGCGCTGAAGATGACTGCCCGGGCTGCGAGTGGGGAAAGGGCAGGGCAACGTAAGCCCTGTGCCCCCAGTAAGTAGTTGCCGCCTGTGTCTGGTCTCTGCTGGTCTGAGCTGTCAGTCGTCCCTCATCCAGCCGATGCTCCGAAGAGGATCGTTACGGGGATGCGGATGCTGCTGCCCGGTGACCGAAGGTGGGAACTGGCGTTGGGGAGGGGCGCATGCGCGGTGGCGTGCGTCGGTGGGCTCCGGCTGTTGCCGGGCAACCCAGACGCGGTACGGCAGCTCGACAGCCGCGCATGCGCGGTAGTGCGTTTACGGCGCTCGCTGCTGTTGCCTGGCAACCAAAGCGCGACAAAGCATCTCGACAAGCGCGCATGCGCGGTTTACGGCTCTCCTGCTGTTGCTCGGCAACCAGAACGCGTTACGGCAGCTCGGAAACTGCGCATGCGTAATGCGCCTTGTACGGCGCTCGCCGCTGTTGCCTGGCAACCAAAGCGCGACAAGGCTTTTTTCGGCAACTGCGCATGCGCGGCGGCGCGGTATACGGCGCTCCTGCTGTTGCTCGGCAACCAAAACGCGTTACGGCACCTCGGCAACTGCGCATGCGCAGTGCGCCTTTTACGGCGCTTACTGCTGTTGCCTGGCAACCAAAGCGCGACACGGCGCCTCGGCAACCGCGCATGCGCGGCGGCGCGGTTTACGGCGCTCGCCGCTGTTGCCTGGCAACCAAAACACGGCCCTGGCGGTCGGGAGCCGCGCATGCGCGGTGGCGCCTTTTGCCGCCCTCCTGCTGTTGCCTGGCAACCGAAACGCGGTACAGCAGCGCAGAGCCGCGCATGCGCTGTGGCGGCGCGTTTCGCCAGCGCTCTCTTCCGCCACCTATTGAACAGAGTTCGGTACTGCAGCTGGGGTGCCGCGCATGCGCGCTGGCGCGTTGTGCCAAGCGCTCGCCGCTGCCACCCCGCGACCGATGTTCGGTACTGCAGCTCGGAGGCTGCGAGTGCGCGGGGCTGCCCCGGTCCTGCACGTGCCGTCCGACGGTAACGGCAATGCGGCACCGGCGGGAGGTGCCGCCGCGCTCGTTGCTTCCTCCCGGTAAGGAAACGCCGCCGGCAAGGAAAGCCGGCACGCGCTGTCTCTGCCCGGCCTCCCTCTCCTCGCGGCGCGGGAGCACGAGGGGACAGGCGGGGCGCTTACCGGCTGCGGGCAGGAGCTGCTGCGGCTGAAGCTGGAGAGGCCACAGAAAGGTAGAGAAGAAGAAATGGAAGGCCGGCCGGCCGGCCGCTGCCTCCCGCTGCAGGCAAGAGAGAGCCTGCCTCTCTGCGTGTGGAAGTATCCCTCTTTGTAGTCCACAGGGTCCGTATGCAGCACCGACGGCGCGGTACGGCCACGTAGTGTGCGAGCGAGCGAGGCTCCGTGCCTGGGAAGCCTCGTCTTGCAAGACCTACGAGGCGCGTGTTCTCCTAGGGGGAGGACGGCCGTGCCGCCGGAGTTACAGAAGAGGAGGGGAGCGGGAGAGGAGCGGAAAGAAGCGTCTGAACTGGCAAATTCTCCTGGCAGCGCCAAGAACAAGAGCTGCGGTGAGCCCCGGGCCCTCGGGGCCCTGACTCCCCTCTTCTGCGTTCTGGTCCCTCCCTGCCCCTCCCCTGGTCCCCTCTCTTTCCCACACCGCTGCCTTTTTTTTTTTTTTCTTTTTTTCTTTCCTCCCTTGTACCCCTGATACTGAAAAGCTGGTCGAAGAAACTCCCTAAGACTCGTTTTGGAGTTTTAGAAAGCAGGCAGCGCTGGCTGCACGGGGGATAGTTCCACCTAGCGTGCATGCCACAGCTTTAGCACAAACAGGTTATATAGAATAACTCATTGCATATTAATCAGATTAGTATACATATACGTAAAAATGATGGCAACTGATTATCATAGTACTGCCTACATCCAATCACGCGCAATGAAGGATCCATTTGAGGCAAAGGGCTGCTTTTACAACCACGGACCCATTTGAAGTTCTTGTTGGCTGTCCTTGAAGTCTTTATTCTTGTCCTTCTTTGATCTTGAAGCTTAACACAGTTTCCATCACATGTGGTCAGTTTCAACATTGTTCTCATCTAGCATACAGGAACATCTAGTCATAAGAGCAAAGAACTGCAAAACTTATGAATAATTACTAGTTAATCACTTGGCTACACTTTTGTAATTATGTCCCCAGCTACCCTTTGTCTACTGTTTCAACCATAATGTTAATATATGATCATTTATCAAATCTCACTTATACAGCTATCTAGCAGCAAACCAGTTTTCATCAGTCTACCTTCTAAAGGATGTGTTGTATTGTGAGCTGACCTGTTTAGCTCAAGTCCTAATTAGGGCACCTGCTAGCCTCTCCCTTTGCTGGAATTCCTCTACTCATTTGGTGTTATTTTTTTAATATGCTGAAATACAATTTGTGATTTTAATTTTCCAGATGTGTTGTCGTAAGGGTGTGGTGATGCTCAGCAGATGCCCCATCCTGTGGGAAGCACCCCCTCCCATGGGGCAGGCAGTGTGGATTATTTGGTGTTGGGTCAAGAACCCAGAGTGGAACTGCTGTTGCAGATTATCCCAGATGAGTTTACCTACTGTGGATTACCTGGGTGGAGCCCCTGGTGAAGGTAAACCTCATGCATGCCCCCCCAGACTGTGCATGTTCTTGCACACGTATCTTACCACTGCAAACTGTCCATCTAACCCACCTTCCCTGTGAGTTTTTTCCCATGCCGATTGGTGGGGGGTGTCAATCCCTTCCCCCCACCCACCGTGTATCCCTGAAGTTCCATGTTTTCTTGGTGTCATTTGTGGCTGCTGCCCTGCCCTAAAACGCGGGGGTGTGGCTTCTGCTGACCCTTTCCTGCATGACTGCAGGGGGTGTCGTTGCCCCCCTGCCCTGCCCTGTCCTTGTGGGGCATGGCTGCTGCCTGGTCCCCCCCCATGTATTTCCATGGGTTTTTTGGTGTCTTTTGTGCTTTAGGACTCTTGTACCTCTGTTAAGGGAGTCAGCTGGAGACACGCTCAGGGGGACTCTGAATCATTGGCTATTCACAGTAAATAATTTATTTTGCAACCAGAGATATTTTGGAGATGGAATTCTTAAGGGATCTAATTCTGCTTTTTGATTCATTCCTATCCAGAAGGTAGTTCTGGTAGAAGTAAGGTGGTATGCACAGTCTTGCTAGAAATGAAGCAAAACCCCAGAGCATTTTGGCTTTTTTATAGGAAACTAAAGCACATCAATTTTGATAACAACATTGTCATTACATTTAATGAGCTAGTTTCTTACCTAGTTTAGAAGGGCATCTATCATTTTCTATCTACACACCAGAAAAATTAAGTTTAATTCCCTACCTGGTCACGTTGCCAATGCAATAGTTGTAGCTGTAGTACAGGAGCAAATAGTGTCATTTCCTGGAGGGGTTACTTTCTCTGTCCAGGACCTTGCTTGCTGTAAATTTAAGGCAGGTGAGAACAGTGCTGCTCCTCCTCCAGCTGACTTTATAACTGCTGCTGGTTTGCCCGTCCACTTTCCCAGGTGATTGCGCTAAGGCTGGTGGGCGGAGGCTTGGGGTATTTGAGCCACGACCTCTGCTGAGGGAGCTTATTGTGCTCCTGGGTTTCTCTGGTGTTGGTGCTCAGCTCTTCCTTGAGTCCTTTGCAGCTTTAGAGCTGGCTCAGCCCTTTGGGAAGAGGTGTCTGTCTGAGATAAGAGCTTCAGGACCAGTCAAGGTTCAGCAGCATGTATAGTAGAAAGTAACACTTGTATGCAGCTGCTTTTTTATTTTCCTTTCTTTTTTTCAGGTCAGTAATTTTGTATTGATTGTTCAGGGGTAGAAAGATGATTTAATAGTATGCATTGTTTGGTTTTTTAATTTTTCATGCATTGTGTTTTCCTGGAATTCCTAACTTTATTGAAAAAGGAACCTTGTTTTTTTCACCAGTTCTGCTGTATGCTGTGTATGTTGCTGATATCTCTCTTAACGGGACCGATGGTGACATTGTTTAGCAGGGGTTAGGCTGAGTGTCTTGTATGCATCTATATATGGAGTTTTGGTATTTCTGAAGAAAGCAGAAGGGCCGTGAGGTGCAGTGCCCTTCAGGGTTTGGGATGCCTTTCCTTAATGCCCACAGAATGCCACGTTGTCCCTAGAACCTTTGCAGCTTGTGGCAGGCCCCTTGTAGATTACAAGCCTTGGGACTTGACTTTATTTTGTGGGCATGTAGCAGAGCTCAGAGTCTCTGGGAAGCTGTAGGTTAGAAGGTGCCCCCAGAATTTGGGATGTGGCTCAGAAGAGCAGCTCCTGAGGAGTAGCTACTGAAGGGGGTTCAGGGGTGCAAATTGAGGGCAGGAGGTGTCAGGAAGCAGTGGGGTTCCTTTCCTGACAGTTGAGGAGAAGGAAAGGGGTTTCTAAAGTTTTGGGACTGCTGGGGAAAGGGAGGAGGGTTCACCAGCCTTTCTCAGATGAGTTTTGCAGTTGGATTTGAATGTCATAGAATTGTAGAATGGTTTGGGTTGGAAGGCACCATAAAGATCCTCTAGTTCCAACCCCCCCACCCCCCGTAATGAGTAGGGACACCTTCCATGAGACCAGGTTGCTCAAAGCCCCATCTGACCTGGCCTTGAATGCTTCCAGGAGGGAGCATCCACAGGTTCTCTGGGCAACATGTCCCAGTGCCTTGCCACTCATAGTGAGAAATGTCTTCCTAACGCCGAAACTAAATGTACCCTCTTTAGGACTGAAGCCATTACCACCTTGTCCTATTGCTGTACACCCTTGTAAAAAGTCCCTCTGCAGGTTTCTTATGGGCACCCTTTACGTACCGTGAAGTCTGCTACAAGGTCTCCTGCAAAGCTGCATGCCGGTGAGGGGTCCGAGAAGGTGAGGCAGTCGTTGGCCGGGTCGGTGTTGAATAGCGAAGTATTATGGGGCTGCTCGGTTAAGCATTTACTTTCTGTTCTGGAGGCGTTGTGTGGGCTATCTTTGAATTGGATGAGCGTTTGAGGTGAGCTGTGGATTAGTGAGGAGGAGCATGGGGCCAATGACTTCTCACGAGTGCCATGTTAACTTGGTGTCTCTTGGTACCTTAGGTACCACGAGTGACGACGGCTGCAGGGTCTGAGTCTGGAATGAGCGGGGAAGCGAACACGGTGGCACTTCTGAGGAGGGGGGAGATGGTGAAGTAGTTGGCGTTGGCCAGCGGGATGCTTACTCCCTTTTCTGATTTGTGGGGGTTTTTTTTGTTTGTTTTTCTCATTGCAGATGTTGAAGAGCAATGTGTCCCTTTGAAGAACATCCTGGTTAGCCCGTGTGGTTTTGTGGAGGATGGATTCGGACCCTCGACCCTCTGAAAGCTAAGTTGAGGGACCCAGGCTGGGGAGAGGCTGGGAGGAAGGGACAAAGCTGGGAATTGCAGGGAGGGGTTTTAAAGTTAGCGCAGGAGAGAGGGCTGTCCCAAAGCAGTCACCTTTGTGCAGGCAAAGGGAGTGGGTTGCTTTTCAGCATGAGACCTGTGTGTGCTGGGCAGGGCAGTTCCAGCCTGTGTCTGTGGTGGTGTACAGTTTGTGTAGTCTGTCCTCTGTGGCTCAGATCTCAATGTCCTCATTGTGCTTTGTGCCAGCGGACCGCGGCATGCACTTTAGGCACCGTCCCTAGGTTCTCGAATGCTCTTACTCATCGGCCCGGTGCCAATCGGGTGCTTCTTTTCTTGCGTTCGGAGCTCTAAAGCATGGATCGGTCTCGGCAGATTCCAGTCGGTTCTTTTTGCAGCATTCTTTCAGGCTGCTTTGGCAGCTCTGCTCTCTAGCCGTCCGTTTTCTCGGACTGGGAGTTCTTCCCCGCATCTTGACGTTCCTAGGTCTTGATGACAGGCTTCTGGCGCATCCATCATCTCGGTTTTGACAGTACCATCTTGTAACAGGCCGTTACGTTGGACTCCTCGGGGGTCTGCCGTACAGCCTCCTCGCCTCGGTGTTTTGGACCCTGTAGGTCATCTTGCCGGACGGCACCTCCCATCCGGGAGTCATTCTTCTTGCCGAGAGTTTCCTCTCTGAATCGCCTTGTCTGTACTGTTCTGTCTTGTGTTGGTCTGTGCACAGGTGTGTTTGGCTTGGAGCCGCCCTGCCCGGGGCTGTGGAGTCAGGGTAGGTGGAACAGTGATAAGAGTCTATGGGTGAAATGTTGATTTGCCTTAATTGTTTAGGCAAGGGTCGTACAGTCACCTGGGATCGAGTAGGCATTGGTGGGCTGTGTGGATAGCAACGTTGAGATTTCTTTATGGCAATGATTGTAGGCTTGTGGCAGAGGCTGTTGAGGGGTGGTGAAGTGGATTTGAGTCTCTAAGGTGTTGAGGCTCGCATGTGATGGGCTTAAAGTTTGGCCCTGTTTTTTTTGTTTGTTTTGTTTTTTAAAAAATGGCTGGTTGTAGCTGGAGTACTGGTATTCCTAGATGGAATCAAGATCTCTGGAGTTGTTAGGCTCTTGCTCCGCATCCAGGCTGACTCGTTCAATATGGGGTTTTATTCAGATGCAGAGAGACAAGATGCATGCCCCAGAGTGACGGAGGAGGGGAGCGGAGCGCCGTAAGGAGGTGGGTCTGTGAGTGGAGTCAGAGGGAAGATGTGTCTGGTGGCTCTATGACTAGCTGATAAGGTTCTTTTTTTCTTTTCTTTGGAAGGTGCGAAGCAACGAGCGAAGCGGGCCATTGGCACCGGAGGTGTCTCGGGCAAGGTGAGCCGTGACTACTGGGTTAAAGGAACCGTTCCTTTGGAGGTGTCGCATTGTTGGCAAAGTTGGAAGTGTCCCTTGGTTTTTTTTTTTGCAGGTAGTACACATGCTTTGACGTGGCAAGCTCTTGATGACAGAGCGGGGTAGTTCAGCAGCCAAGGTAAAGGAGAGGGAGTTGGGAATCGGTCTGGGCAGGCTGAGGTTTCGGGCGGCCTCTCAGCATGCGTCTTCTGCTTTGGTTTTTGCAGGTGGGGCATGCAGCCTCAGAGGAGCCATGCCACAGGCCAATGAGCAGTCTGAGAAGGTGAGGTGGTTGTGGGCTGGGCCGATGTTGAATATCGAACTATTAGGTGGTTGCTTGGTTAAGTGTTTACCTTCTGTTTTGCAGGCGCTGTGCGGGCCACCTTTGGAATGGGATGAGTGTTCGAGGTGAGCTGTGGATTAGTGAGGAGGAGCATGGGGCTGGTGAGTCTCACAACCGCTATGCTAATTTTGTGTGTCTTGCTGTCTCGGGTACCATGAGTGATGATGGCTGCAGGGTCTGACTCTGGAATGAGCAGGTAAGCATAATGCTGTGGTGTGTGTGATTAAGTGGGGGGTTGGGAAAATAGTTGGTGTTGGCTGATGGGTTACTTACTGCCTCTTCTGATTTTGTTGCCTTTTTTTTTTGTCTTCACTGCAGATGATGAAGAGGAACCTGGCGACTGCCGGATCGTCCCAGTTGGCCCACGCGATTTTTGCGGAGGATGGATTCGTATTGTTGGGCCTCTGAAAGCTAAGCTGAGGGACCCGGGCTGGGGAGCGGCTGGGAGGAAGGGAGGAAGCTGGGAATTGCCGGGAGGGGTTTTACAGTTAGCGCAGGAGAGAGGACCGTCTCAAAGCAGTCGCCTTTGTGCAGGCGAAGGGAGCAGGTTGCTCTTCAGCACGAGACCAGCGTGTGCCGGGCAGGGCAGTTCCAGCCTGTGTCTGTGGTGGTGCGCGGTTTGTGTAGTCTGTCCTCCGTGGCTTAGACCTTCCTCAGATCTCAACGTCCTCGTCGCGCTTTGTGCCGGGGGAGCACGGCACGCGCTTTAGGTGCCGTCCCTAGGGTCTCGAATGGTCTTACTCATCGGCCCGGTGCCAATCGGGTGCTTCTTTTCTTGCGTTCGGAGCTCTAAAGCACGGATCGGTCTCGGCAGATTCCAGTCGGTTCTTTTTGCAGCATTCTTTCAGGCTGCTTTGGCAGCTCTGCTCTCTAGCCGTCCGTTTTCTCGGACTGGGAGTTCTTCCCCGCATCTTGATGTTCCTAGGTCTTGATGACAGGCTTCTGGCGCATCCATCGTCTCGGTTTTGACAGTACCATCTTGGTACAGGCTGTTACGTTGGACTCCTCGGGGGTCTGCCGTACAGCCTCCTCGCCTCGGCGTTTTGGACCCTGTAGGTCATCTTGCCGGACGGCACCTCCCATCCGGGAGTCATTCTTCTTGCCGACAGTCTTCTCTCCGAATCACCTGGTCTGTACTGTACTGTTCTGTCTTGTGTTGGTGTGCGCACAGGTGTGTTTGGCTTGGAGCCGCCCTGCCTGGGGCCGTAGAGTTGGGGTAGGTGGAACAGCGATAAGAGTCTATGGGTGAAATGTTGATTTGCCTTAATTGTTTAGGCAAGGGTCGTACAGTCATCTGGGATCGAGTAGGCATTGGTGGGCTGCGCGGACAGCAACGTTGAGATTTCTTTACGGCAACGATTGTAGGCCTGTGGCAGAGGCTGTTGAGGGGTGATGAAGTGCATTTGAGCCTCTAAGGTGTTGAGGCTCGCACGTGATGGGCTTAAAGTTTGGCCCTGGTTTTTTTGTTGGTTTTGGTTTTTGTTTTTTAAAAAATGGCTGGTTGTAGCTGGAGTACTGGTATTCCTAGATGGAATCAAGATCTCTGGAGTTGTTAGGCTCTTGCTCCGCATCCAGGCTGACTCGTTCAATATGGGGTTTTATTCAGATGCGGAGAGGCAAGATGCGTGCCCCAGAGCGACGGAGGAGGGGAGTGGAGCACCGTAAGGAGGTGGGTCTGCGAGCGGAGTCGGAGGGAAGATGCATCCGGTGGCTCTATGACTAGCTGATGGGGTTCTGTTTTTTCTTTTATTTGGAAGGTGCGAAGCAAGGAGCGAAGCGGGCCATCGGCACCGGAGGTGTCTCGGGCAAGGTGAGCCGTGACTACTGGGTTAAAGGAACCGTTCCTTTGGAGGTGTCGCATTGTTGGCAAAGTTGGAAGCGTCCCTTGTTTGTTTTTTGCGGGTAGTACCGCGTGCTTTGACGTGGCAAGCTCTCGATGACGCAGCAGGGTAGTTGAGCGGCCAAGGTAAAGGAGAGGGAGTTGGGAATCGGTCCGGGCAGGCCGAGGGTTTCGGGCGGCCTCTCAGCATGCGTCTTCTGCTTTGGTTTTTGCAGGTGGCGCACGCAGCCTCAGAGGAGCCGTGCCGCAGGCCAATGAGCAGTCTGAGAAGGTGAGGTGGTTGTGGGCTGGGCCGATGTTGAATATCGAACTATTAGGTGGTTGCTCGGTTAAGTGTTTACCTTCTGTTTTGCAGGCGCTGTGTGGGCCACCTTTGGAATGGGATGAGCGTTCGAGGTGAGCTGTGGATTAGTGAGGAGGAGCATGGGGCTGGTGAGTCTCACAACCGCTATGCTAATTTTGTGTGTCTTGCTGTCTCGGGTACCATGAGTGATGATGGCTGCAGGGTCTGACTCTGGAATGAGCAGGTAAGCATAATGCTGTGGTGTGTGTGATTAAGTGGGGGGTTGGGAAAATAGTTGGTGTTGGCTGATGGGTTACTTACTGCCTCTTCTGATTTTGTTGCCTTTTTTTTTTGTCTTCACTGCAGATGATGAAGAGGAACCTGGCGACTGCCAGATTGTCCCAGTTAGCCCATGTGATTTTTGCGGAGGATGGATTCGTACCCTTGGCCTTCTGAAAGCTAAGCTGAGGGACCCAGGCTGGGGAGAGGCTGGGAGGGAGGGATGAAGCTGGGAATTGCCAGGAGGGGTTTTAAAGTGAGAGTAGGAGGGCAGGGCTGTCCAGGAGCAGTCCTGTTTGGGCAGATGAAGGGAGCGCGTTGCTTTTCAGCCCGAGACCAGCGTGTGCCGGGCAGGGCAGTTCCAGCCTGTGTCTGTGGTGGTGTGTAGTTTGTGTAGGCTGTCTTGTGTGCTTAGACCTTCCTCGGGTCTCAATGTCATCATCAGTCTTTGCGCCGGAGGAGCGTGGCATGCGCTTTGGGCACCGTCCCTAGGGTCTTGAATGCCCTTACTCATTGGCACTGTGCCAGTTGGGTGCTTCTTTTCTTGCACTCGGAGCTGTAAAGCGTGGATTGGTGTCAGAAGGTTCCCGCTGGTTCTCTTTTTGCGGCACTCTTCCGGGCTGCTTTGGCAGCTCTGCTCTCTAGCTGTGTGTTGTCTTGGACTGGGAGTTCTTCCCTGCACCTTGATGTTCCTAGGTCTTGATGACAGGCTTCTTACGCATCCATCATCTTGGTTTTGACAGTACCATCTTGTAACGGGCCATTACTTTTGCCTCTTTCTTCTTTGGGGCTGTCGTAGAGCCTTCTCGCTTCGTGGTTTTGGGCGCTGTAGGTCAATTTGCTGGATGGCACCTCCCACCCGGGGGTCATTCTTCTTGCTGAGAGTTTTCTCTCTCTTTGAATCACCTTGTTAGCAGTGTTCTGTGTTGTGTGTGTTTGTGCACGGGTGTGTTTGGCTTGGAGCTGCTCTGCCCGGGGATGTAGAGTCGGGGTAGGTGGAACAGCAATAAGAGTCTATGGGTGAAATGTTGATATGTCTAGATTGCTAGCATTGAGGGTTAAAAGATTTTTAAGTCATTGCATGCCAGTAGGGGAGTGGATTGCAAGTGGATTGTGAGGTAGAATATAGTAAGGCAGTAAGTGGGCGTGGGTGTTAATATTGTTTATGTGGACACTTTGTGGTAAGCTTCTAGAAATGGTTAAGGCATTGAGGTTTTTGTTTTTGGAATCGGTGGGAAGCAGGTGTTTAGAGCTGTGGAGGATTTCTTTTTATGCCGAGGGTGAAGTGCGTATTCAAGAGTTTTGTGTGTTGGTTTGGCAGGTGATCACGGGCCACAAGGCGGTTGAAGGAACGTCGCGTTTAGGCGATGTGGCTGCTACGGAGGTTGGACTGTGACAAGTGCCACTATGAAAGCTAAGTATCAGGTTGAAAATCTGTGTGTGGTGCAGATGGTGAGTGTTGAAGCGTTGCTGTAACGGAAGGGCAGTTTGTGGGGAGCTTGGAAGGAGATTGGTCTGGGGCCGGGGGTTTTGCAGGCAGGGTGATTTTTGAGGCCCTGGGTGCTGTGAGTAAGGGACGATGGTTCCTTGACACCCTTTGGCTGTGAGATGGGTTAGTTGAGAGTGAGGGCTAGCGTGCGTGTGATCTGAATGAGTGTTGTGAATGTGTGTAACGTTGTGGGGTTATGTGGTTTAGCTTTTTAGTGGTCTCTTGCAGGGTGGATGTAGAGATGTTTGTTAGGCAATTAGGAAAAAATAAAATACAATTAGAATAAAAAAATCCCCAGCCAGGGGATTCCCCCCCCCCCGCCCCAGTCCTGGCCGCTCTGTGAGGCGATGTTCATGGCCAGTGTTCAGACAGGGGTCAGGCTCAGGCCGGGATTTTGGCAGGCAGGGTGATTTTTGAGACCCCTGGTGCTGCAGACACAGGGCGATGGCCCATTGAGGGTGCAGGCTGTTGGATGGATGAGTTGAGAGCGAGGGCCGGTGTGCATGCGATGTCAATGCGTAGTGTGTTGTGAATGTGTGTAACCTTGTAGGGTTATGTGTTTTGAGTTTTTAATGTTTTTTTCCTTTCAGGTTGTACAGGTGAGATGTTTTCTAGGGAATTAGAATTGAAAAAAAAATACAATTACAATTGGAAAAAAACCCCCTAGCTGGGGATTTGGTTTTTTTTTCCCCCAGCTAGGTTTTGGTTTTTTTTTCCCCCCAGTCCCAGCTGCTCTGTGAGGCGATGTTCATCACCAATTTTCAGATGGGGGTCAGGCTTGGGCCGGGGTTTTGGTAGGCAGGACAATTTTTTTCAAGGGTCCCGGGAATGGCGCTCCTGTGGAGCACCCCCCTGGAACATGGTAATTGCCAATTAGTGCAGGGAATTAAATTGGTCAGCAGACGGTCTTTGAAACACAGTTGAGGATTTTGCGGGCGAAGGATGGGGGGAGTTGGACTAGATGGCCAGCATGGAGTAGGCCAGGGTTGTGAAGTGTGTGAGTGTAATGGTATTTTTCCTTGGTGTGTTTATAAAATATTTGGGTGCTCTTTGTAGTTTGTGATGTTATGATCTTTTTCAATTTTTGTTTTTGTGCCTAGGTGTGGAAGTGCACCGTCTGTGAAGAGGAGCAGAGCTAACTCATTTTCTACTTGAGAACAGGGATCATGGAGGTCCCATTACCTCTTGGGAGGAAAACTTCTGGATGTGCAGCAACGGACATAATGGCAGTGAGGAATGTGGAAAAGACTGATGTGTTGGAACACGGTCTGTAAACTCGGAACATGGTATGTAAACTTTGTATTTAAATACCCTGAGAAACAATAATAAAAAGCACTAGGATATGGTACTGTCCCTGGGTGTAATTAAGAAAAAAAATAAAAAATTTACTATTATGGTGGAAGCCATTTTGTCTTGCAATTTTTGAAGTTGCTGTTGTACAAATGTATTGTAAAACTGTATTGTAAAACTTGAAAGTTGGTATAGTGAAACTTTGAAGTTGCTATAGTGAAACTGTACTGTGGAACTTTGAGGTTGCTACTGTGGAACTTTGAGGTTGCTACTGTGGAACTTTGAGGTTGCTACTGTGGAACTTTGAGGTTGCTACTGTGGAACTTTGAGGTTGCTACTGTGGAACTTTGAGGTTGCTACTGTGGAACTTTGAGGTTGCTACTGTGGAACTTTGAGGTTGCTACTGTGGAACTTTGAGGTTGCTACTGTGGAACTTTGAGGTTGCTACTGTGGAACTTTGAGGTTGCTACTGTGGAACTTTGAGGTTGCTACTGTGGAACTTTGAGGTTGCTACTGTGGAACTTAAATTTAAAACAAAAGAGCAGTAGTAGATGGCTCAGGCTCTGGGAGTAAAGAGTTATAAAATGAAGATAAAAAATTTACTCCCGGGGCAGAAGCCATTTCCTACTGCAATTTTGCAGTACTGTAGTGCTTAACCTTAGATTTTGCAGTACTGCTGCGCTTAACTTTAAGATTGGCACTACTGCTGTGCTTAAAATTAAGTTTAAAAGTAAACATTTCTAAAAAAACAGTAGAAATTGCTAGACTCCCTGGGAGCAAAGAGTTAAAAAAAACACAAAGAAGAAAACACTTGCTCCTGGGCAGGAAGCCGGTTTCTACTGCTGCACCACCCTTCTATAAAAAAATATTAAGAATATATATTATCTACACCTTCCCCACCCACCTACCACTTCATGATGTAAGTTCACCCCCAAGCACCCACCCCTGGTGTTAGTAGGCTTCCCCCCAGCACCTGCCCTGCGATTAGCAAGCCCTGCCCCAAGCACCAGCCCCCTACTTAGCAGCCCCCCCCTGTAGGTAATCCTTCCCCAACCCCCACCCCCTCATTAGGAGCCCTGCCCCCACTACCTACTCCCTCCCTGAGCCCCACCCCCTACTTTGCACACCTCTACACACCCCCCAATGCAATAATTAGAGTAAGCTAGAACTCTCCCCATAGTAATCAATTAGGGTAACAGCTGCCCTGTGCCCCACCCCTACAGTTTTAGTTAGCTCAAGGTAGGGTTAGGGTACCATTGGGACCCAGAGCCCCACCCTAACCCTAATGAGGGGGTACCCCCACATTACACCCCACAGTGCTCTATGGTTAGGGGACCTCTTACACATAGAACCCCACCCTAACCCCAATGGGGAACCCCCAATTAGGCCTCCCTAAGCTGTAGGGTTGTGGTTAGGGCTCTGCAGGGCTATGGTTGGGGGGGCTAGGGTTAGGGGTCCCTGGGGTCTACAGTGCCTGTGAATGCTCTAGACCCCAGGGACCCCTAACCCTAGACTGCCCTAACCCTACCCCAGGGATCCTTAACCACAACCCAGAACACCCATAACCCCAGCATTACAGAACCCCAGGCTCCACTACCCCCCACTCCCTGGAAACCCTCTGGTGGCTGGATGTGGGTTTGGGATTAGGAGTTAGGAACGAGGTTTAGGGCTGTTAGTATTTAGGTTTGGGGTTAGGGTGTCGGCTTTGGGGTCAAGGTCAAATATCACCTGGGTCATGGGTCAAAGGTCATAGGCTCAAAGGTCACAGTGCTGAGGGTAAAATTAATGGAGGTCGGGGGTCAAAGGTCACGGGGTCAAAGGTTTAGGATTAGGTTGTCGGTTTAGGGGATAGGGTTATGGTGTCGGGTTAGGGGGTTAGGGTGACAGGTTAGGGTGTCAGATTAGGGTTAGGCTTAGGGTATTGGTTTAGGGTGCCAGGTTAGGTTGTGAGCTTAGGTTTAGGGTGATAGGGTTAGGGTGTCGGATTAGGGTTAGGGTTACTGTTAAGAGTTTAGTGTTAGGGTGTCCGGTTAGGGGGTTAGGGTGTCCGGTTAGGGTACGCATAGGGCATCAGGTTATGGTTGGGGTTAGGGTTAAAGTGTGGGGTTGGGGAGTTAGGGTTAGGAGTTAGGGTTTGGGTGTCTGGTTAGGGTGTCGGGTTAGGCTTAGGGTTAGTGTGTTAGGGTTAGGGATTAGAGTTAGGGATTACACTTAGCATTAGGGATAGGGGTTAGTGTTAGGGGTCAGTCTTTAGGGTTAGGCTTAGGGTGTCGGGTTAAGGTGTCGGGTTACGGTTAGGTTGTCAGTTTAGTGTTAGGGGCTAGGGGTGAGGGCTAGCGGTGAGGGCTAGGGGGTCAGGGTGTCAGGTTAGGTTGTGAGCTTAGGGTTAGGCTGTAAGGTTAGGGTTCCTGTTAAGGGTTTAGTGTTAGGTTGTCAGGTTAGTGTGTCAGGTTAGGTTTAGGGTGTAGCATTAGCATGAGGGTGTCCGGTTAAGGCGTTAGGGTTACCGTGTCATGTTAGTGTTAGGGTTAGCGTGTCTGGTTAGGGTGTTGGGTTAGGCTTAGGGGTTAGGGTTATGGTTAGTCAAAGCATTAGAGTTAGGGCCTAGCGTTAGGGCTTAGGGTTAGTGTTATTCACACCATTAGGGTTAGGTTAGGTTTAGGGTCGTTAGGGTTTAGGGTTAGGGGTTAGGGTTAGGTTCGGGTTTGGGCTTAGGGGGTTGGGGTGTCGGGGTTAGGGTGTCACGGTAGGTCTAGGGTGTAGCGTTAGCATGAGGGTGTCCAGTTAGGGCGTTAGGGTTACCGTGTCGTGTTAGGGTTAGCGTGTCTGGTTAGGGTGTTGGGTTAGGCTTAGGGGTTAGGGTTAGTCACAGCATTAGGGTTAGGGCCTAGCGTTAGGGGTTAGGGCTAAGCGTTAGGGGTTAGGGTTAGGTTTAGGGTTGTTAGGGTTAGGCGTTAGGGTTTAGGGTTGGGGTAAGTGTTAGGGTGGTTAGG
Organism: Buteo buteo; assembly: GCF_964188355.1. Lineage (NCBI taxonomy): Eukaryota > Metazoa > Chordata > Aves > Accipitriformes > Accipitridae > Buteo > Buteo buteo. The sequence continues at coordinate 108,316 of NW_027439363.1, forward strand.
GTTAGGGGTTTAGGGTTAGGGCGGTTAGGGTTAGGGAGATAGGGTTAGGGTTAGGGGGTTAGGGGTTGGGGTTAGGTAGTTAGGGGGTTCGTTAGGGTTAGGGGGTTAGGGTTAGGTTAGTTTTAAGGGCTAAGGTTAGGCTTAGGTTTAAGGTTGGGTTAGGATTACGGTTTAGGGTTATAGTTAGGGTTAGGGCTAAGGGTAGGGTTAGGGTAACAGTTAGGGTTAGGGTTAAGTTAGGTTTAGGGTAAGAGTTAGGATTAGGGTTAAGTTAGGTTAGGTTGAGGTATAGGGTTAGGTTATGTTTAGAAGAAGGGTCCAGCCCCGAAAGCTCTTGCTGCTCTTCCCCTCCCCTTGGCGCCCTATCCGCAAGCCCCGCAGCGCTGGGGCTCCGGGCTTTGCCAGAGGCGGGACACCTCAGGGCCCCTCGGCTGCCGCCGAGCCTCTTTTCCGGAGGGGCGAACGTTAGGGTTAGGGCTAGGGTTAGGGTTAGGGCTAGGGTTAGGAGTTAGGGTTAGGGTTTCTATTAGGTTAGTTTTAAGGGCTAAGGTTAGTTTTAGGGTTAAGGTTGGGTTAGGGTTAGGGGTTAGGGGTTAGGCTTAGGGTTAGCATTACGGTTAGGGGTTAGGGTTAGGGTTAGGGCTAGGGTTAGGGTTACGGCTAGGGTTAGGGTTAGGTTAGGGTTAGGATTAGGAGTTAGGGTTAGGGTTTCTATTAGGTTAGTTTTAAGGGCTAAGGTTAGTTTTAGGGTTAAGGTTGGATTAGGGTTAGCCTTAGGGTTAGGGTACGAATTAGGGCTAGGGTTAGGGCTAGGATTAGGGTTAGGGTTAGGGGTTAGGCTTAGGGTTAGCGTTACCGTTAGGGGTTAGGGTTAGGGCTAAGGTTAGGGCTAGGGTTAGGGTTAGGGTTACAGCTAGGGTTAGGGTTAGGTTAGGGTTAGGAGTTAGGGTTAGGGTTTCTATTAGGTTAGTTTTAAGGGCTAAGGTTAGTCTTAGGGTTAACTTTGGGTTAGGGTTAGGATCAGGGTTAGGGTACGACTTAGGGCTAGGGTTAGGTCTAGGGTTAGGGTTAGGGTTTAGGGTTGGGGTTAGGGGTTAGGCTTAGGGTTAGCGTTACGGTTAGGGGTTAGGGTTAGGGCTAAGGTTAGGGTTAGGGCTAGGGTTAGGGTTAGGGTTACGGCTAGGGTTAGGTTAGAGTTAGGGTTAGGGTTTGTATTAGGGTAGATTTAAGGGCTAAGGTTAGTCTTAGGGTTAACATTGGGTTAGGGTTAGGATTAGGGTTAGGGTATGACTTAGGGATAGGGTTTAGGGTTATGGTTAGGGGTTAGGGGTTAGGCTTAGGGTTAAGCGTTACGGTTAGGGGTTAGGGTTAGGGCTAGGATTAGGGTTAGGGTTAGGGTTTAGGGTTATGGTTAGGGTTAGGGGTTAGGGGTTAGGGGTTAGGCTTAGGGTTAGCGTTACGGTTAGGGGTTAGGGTTAGGGCTAAGGTTAGGGTTAGGGTTAGGGCTAGGGTTAGGGTTAGGGTTACGGCTAGGGTTAGGGTTAGGTTAGGGTTAGGTTAGGAGTTAGGGTTAGGGTTTGTATTAGGGTAGTTTTAAGGGCTAAGGTTAGTCTTAGGGTTAACGTTGGGTTAGGGTTAGGATTAGGGTTAGGGTACGACTTAGGGCTAGAATTAGGTCTAGGGTTAGGGTTTAGGGTTATGGTTAGGGTTAGGGGTTAGGCTTAGGGTTAGCGTTACGGTTAGGGGTTAGGGGTTAGGGTTAGGGCTAGGGTTAGGGTTAGGGTTACGGCTAGGGTTAGGGTTAGGTTAGGGTTAGGGTTAGGAGTTAGGGTTAAGGTTTCTATTAGGTTAGTTTTAAAGGGCTAAGGTTAGTCTTAGGGTTAACGTTGGGTTACGGTTAGGATTAGGGTTAGGGTACGAATTAGGGCTAGGGTTAGGTCTAGGGTTAGGGTTTAGGGTTAGGGGTTAGGGGTTAGGCTTAGGGTTAGCGTTACGGTTAGGGGTTAGGGTTAGGGCTAAGGTTAGGGTTAGGGCTAGGATTAGGGTTAGGGTTACGGCTAGGGTTAGGTTAGGGTTAGGGTTAGGAGTTAGGGTTAGGGTTTGTATTAATGTAGATTTAAGGGCTAAGGTTAGTCTTAGGGTTAACGTTGGGTTAGGGTTAGGATTAGGGTTAGGGTTTAGGGTTATGCTTAGGGTTAGGGGTTAGGGGTTAGGCTTAGGGTTAGCGTTACGGTTAGGGGTTAGGGTTAGGGCTAGGATTAGGGTTAGGGTTTAGGGTTATGATTAGGGTTAGGGGTTAGGGTTTAGGCTTAGGGTTAGCGTTACGGTTAGGGGTTAGGGCTAAGGTTAGGGTTAGGGTTAGGGTTAGGGCTAGGGTTAGGGTTAGGGTTAGGGTTAGGGTTAGGAGTTAGGGTTAGGGTTTGTATTAGGGTAGTTTTAAGGGCTAAGGTTAGTCTTAGGGTTAACGTTGGGTTAGGGTTAGGATTAGGGTTAGGGTACGACTTAGGGCTAGGGTTAGGTCTAGGGTTAGGGTTAGGGTTTAGGGTTATGGTTAGGGTTAGGGGTTAGGGGTTAGGCTTAGGGTTAGCGTTACGGTTAGGGGTTAGGGTTACGGCTAAGGTTAGGGTTAGGGTTACGGCTAGGGTTAGGGTTAGTTTAGGGTTAGGGTTAGGAGTTAGGGTTAGGGTTTCTATTAGGTTAGTTTTAAGGGCTAAGGTTAGTTATAAGGTTAAGGTTGGGTTAGGGTTAGGATTAGGGTTAGGGTACGACTTAGGGCTAGGGTTAGGGCTAGGGTTAGGGTTAGGGTTACGGTTAGGGTTAGGGGTTAGGGGTTAGGCTTAGGGTTAGCGTTACGGTTAGGGGTTAGGGGTTAGGGTTAGGGCTAAGGTTAGGGTTAGGGTTAGAGTTAGGGTTCGGGCTAGGGTTAGGGCTAGGGTTAGGGTTAGGGTTACGGCTAGGGTTAGGGGTGGGATAGGGTTAGGAGTTAGGGTTAGGGTTTCTATTAGGCTAGTTTTAAGGGCTAAGGTTAGTTTTAGGGTTAAGGTTGGGTTAGGGTTAGGATTAGGGTTAGGGTACGACTTAGGGCTAGGTGTAGGGCTAGGGTTAGGGTTTAGGGTTATGGTTAGGGTTAGGGGTTAGGGGTTAGGCTTAGGGTTAGCGTTACGGTTAGGGGTTAGGGTTAGGGCTAGGATTAGGGTTAGGGTTAGGGTTTAGGGTTATGATTAGGGTTAGGGGTTAGGGTTTAGGCTTAGGGTTAGCGTTATGGTTAGGGGTTAGGGTTAGGGCTAAGGTTAGGGTTAGGGCTAGGGTTAGGGTTAGGAGTTAGGGTTAGGGTTAGGAGTTAGGGTTAGGGTTTGTATTAGGGTAGTTTTAAGGGCTAAGGTTAGTCTTAGGGTTAACGTTGGGTTAGGGTTAGGATTAGGGTTAGGGTACGACTTAGGGCTAGGGTTAGGTCTAGGGTTAGGGTTAGGGTTTAGGGTTATGGTTAGGGTTAGGGGTTAGGGGTTAGGCTTAGGGTTAGCGTTACGGTTAGGGGTTAGGGTTACGGCTAAGGTTAGGGTTAGGGTTACGGCTAGGGTTAGGGTTAGTTTAGGGTTAGGGTTAGGAGTTAGGGTTAGGGTTTCTATTAGGTTAGTTTTAAGGGCTAAGGTTAGTTATAAGGTTAAGGTTGGGTTAGGGTTAGGATTAGGGTTAGGGTACGACTTAGGGCTAGGGTTAGGGCTAGGGTTAGGGTTAGGGTTAGGGTTATGGTTAGGGTTAGGGGTTAGGGGTTAGGGGTTAGGCTTAGGGTTAGCGTTACGGTTAGGGGTTAGGGTTAGGGCTAAGGTTAGGGTTAGGGTTAGGGCTAGGGTTAGGGTTAGGGTTAGGGTTACGGCTAGGGTTAGGGTTAGGGTTAGGTTAGGCTTAGGGTTAGGAGTTAGGGTTAGGGTTTCTATTAGGTTAGTTTTAAGGGCTAAGGTTAGTTTTAGGGTTAAGGTTGGGTTAGGGTTAGGATTAGGGTTAGGGTACGACTTAGGGCTAGGGTTAGGGCTAGGGTTAGGGTTAGGGTTTAGGGTTATGGTTAGGGTTAGGGGTTAGGGGTTAGGCTTAGGGTTAGCGTTACGGTTAGGGGTTAGGGGTTAGGGTTAGGGCTAAGGTTAGGGTTAGGGTTAGGGTTAGGGTTAGGGTTACGGCTAGGGTTAGGGTTAGGGTTAGGTTAGGCTTAGGGTTAGGAGTTAGGGTTAGGGTTTCTTTTAGGTTAGTTTTAAGGGCTAAGGTTAGTTTTAGGGTTAAGGTTGGGTTAGGGTTAGGATTAGGGTTAGGGTACGACTTAGGGCTAGGGTTAGGGCTAGGGTTAGGGTTAGGGTTAGGGTTAGGGTTTAGGGTTATGGTTAGGGTTAGGGGTTAGGGGTTAGGCTTAGGGTTAGCGTTACGGTTAGGGGTTAGGGGTTAGGGTTAGGGCTAAGGTTAGGGTTAGGGTTAGGGTTAGGGGTAGGGTTAGGGTTAGGGTTACGGCTAGGGTTAGGGTTAGGAGTTAGGGTTAGGGTTTCTATTAGGTTAGTTTTAAGGGCTAAGGTTAGTTTTAGGGTTAAGGTTGGGTTAGGGTTAGGATTAGGGTTAGGGTACGACTTAGGGCTAGGGTTAGGGCTAGGGTTAGGGTTAGGGTTAGGGTTAGGGTTTAGGGTTATGGTTAGGGTTAGGGGTTAGGGGTTAGGGGTTAGGCTTAGGGTTAGCGTTACGGTTAGGGGTTAGGGGTTAGGGTTAGGGCTAAGGTTAGGGTTAGGGTTAGGGCTAGGGTTAGGGTTAGGGTTACGGCTAGGGTTAGGGTTAGGGTTAGGTTAACTTAGGGTTAGGAGTTAGGGTTAGGGTTTCTATTAGGTTAGTTTTAAGGGCTAAGGTTAGTTTTAGGGTTAAGGTTGGGTTAGGGTTAGGATTAGGGTTAGGGTACGACTTAGGGCTAGGGTTAGGGCTAGGGTTAGGGTTAGGGTTAGGGTTTAGGGTTATGGTTAGGGTTAGGGGTTAGGGGTTAGGCTTAGGGTTAGCGTTACGGTTAGGGGTTAGTGGTTAGGGTTAGGGCTAAGGTTAGGGTTAGGGTTAGGGTTAGGGCTAGGTTTAGGGTTAGGGTTACGGCTAGGGTTAGGGTTAGGGTTAGGTTAGGCTTAGGGTTAGGAGTTAGGGTTAGGGTTTCTATTAGGTTAGTTTTAAGGGCTAAGGTTAGTTTTAGGGTTAAGGTTGGGTTAGGGTTAGGATTAGGGTTAGGGTACGACTTAGGGCTAGGGTTAGGGCTAGGGTTAGGGTTAGGGTTTAGGGTTATGGTTAGGGTTAGGGGTTAGGGGTTAGGGGTTAGGCTTAGGGTTAGCGTTACGGTTAGGGGTTAGGGGTTAGGGTTAGGGCTAAGGTTAGGGTTAGGGTTAGGGCTAGGGTTAGGGTTAGGGTTAGGGTTACGGCTAGGGTTAGGGTTAGGTTAGGCTTAGGGTTAGGAGTTAGGGTTAGGGTTTCTATTAGGTTAGTTTTAAGGGTTAAGGTTAGTTTTAGGGTTAAGGTTGGGTTAGGGTTAGGATTAGGGTTAGGGTACGACTTAGGGCTAGGGTTAGGGCTAGGGTTAGGGTTAGGGTTAGGGTTTAGGGTTATGGTTATGGTTAGGGGTTAGGGGTTAGGCTTAGGGTTAGCGTTACGGTTAGGGGTTAGGGGTTAGGGTTAGGGCTAAGGTTAGGGTTAGGGTTAGGGTTAGGGCTAGGCTTAGGGTTAGGGTTACGGCTAGGTTTAGGGTTAGGTTAGGCTTAGGGTTAGGAGTTAGGGTTAGGGTTTCTATTAGGTTAGTTTTAAGGGCTAAGGTTAGTTTTAGGGTTAAGGTTGGGTTAGGGTTAGGATTAGGGTTAGGGTACGACTTAGGGCTAGGGTTAGGGCTAGGGTTAGGGTTAGGGTTAGGGTTTAGGGTTACGGTTAGGGTTAGGGGTTAGGGGTTAGGCTTAGGGTTAGCGTTACGGTTAGGGGTTAGGGGTTAGGGTTAGGGCTAAGGTTAGGGTTAGGGTTAGGGTTAGGGCTAGGGTTAGGGTTAGGGTTAGGGTTACGGCTAGGGTTAGGGTTAGGGTTAGGTTAGGCTTAGGGTTAGGAGTTAGGGTTAGGGTTTCTATTAGGTTAGTTTTAAGGGCTAAGGTTAGTTTTAGGGTTAAGGTTGGGTTAGGGTTAGGATTAGGGTTAGGGTACGACTTAGGGCTAGGGTTAGGCCTAGGGTTAGGGTTAGGGTTAGGGTTAGGGTTTAGGGTTATGGTTAGGGTTAGGGGTTAGGGGTTAGGGGTTAGGCTTAGGGTTAGCGTTACGGTTAGGGGTTAGGGGTTAGGGTTAGCGCTAAGGTTAGGGTTAGGGTTAGGGTTAGGGTTAGGGTTAGGGTTACGGCTAGGGTTAGGGTTAGGGTTAGGTTAACTTAGGGTTAGGAGTTAGGGTTAGGGTTTCTATTAGGTTAGTTTTAAGGGCTAAGGTTAGTTTTAGGGTTAAGGTTGGGTTAGGGTTAGGATTAGGGTTAGGGTACGACTTAGGGCTAGGGTTAGGGCTAGGGTTAGGGTTAGGGTTAGGGTTTAGGGTTATGGTTAGGGTTAGGGGTTAGGGGTTAGGCTTAGGGTTAGCGTTACGGTTAGGGGTTAGTGGTTAGGGTTAGGGCTAAGGTTAGGGTTAGGGTTAGGGTTAGGGCTAGGTTTAGGGTTAGGGTTACGGCTAGGGTTAGGGTTAGGGTTAGGTTAGGCTTAGGGTTAGGAGTTAGGGTTAGGGTTTCTATTAGGTTAGTTTTAAGGGCTAAGGTTAGTTTTAGGGTTAAGGTTGGGTTAGGGTTAGGATTAGGGTTAGGGTACGACTTAGGGCTAGGGTTAGGGCTAGGGTTAGGGTTAGGGTTTAGGGTTATGGTTAGGGTTAGGGGTTAGGGGTTAGGGGTTAGGCTTAGGGTTAGCGTTACGGTTAGGGGTTAGGGGTTAGGGTTAGGGCTAAGGTTAGGGTTAGGGTTAGGGTTAGGGCTAGGGTTAGGGTTAGGGTTACGGCTAGGGTTAGGGTTAGGGTTAGGTTAGGCTTAGGGTTAGGAGTTAGGGTTAGGGTTTCTATTAGGTTAGTTTTAAGGGCTAAGGTTAGTTTTAGGGTTAAGGTTGGGTTAGGGTTAGGATTAGGGTTAGGGTACGACTTAGGGCTAGGGTTAGGGCTAGGGTTAGGGTTAGGGTTAGGGTTTAGGGTTATGGTTAGGGTTAGGGGTTAGGGGTTAGGGGTTAGGCTTAGGGTTAGCGTTACGGTTAGGGGTTAGGGGTTAGGGTTAGGGCTAAGGTTAGGGTTAGGGTTAGGGTTAGGGCTAGGGTTAGGGTTAGGGTTAGGGTTACGGCTAGGGTTAGGGTTAGGGTTAGGTTAGGCTTAGGGTTAGGAGTTAGGGTTAGGGTTTCTATTAGGTTAGTTTTAAGGGCTAAGGTTAGTTTTAGGGTTAAGGTTGGGTTAGGGTTAGGATTAGGGTTAGGGTACGACTTAGGGCTAGGGTTAGGGCTAGGGTTAGGGTTAGGGTTAGGGTTAGGGTTTAGGGTTATGGTTAGGGTTAGGGGTTAGGGGTTAGGGGTTAGGCTTAGGGTTAGCGTTACGGTTAGGGGTTAGGGGTTAGGGTTAGGGCTAAGGTTAGGGTTAGGGTTAGGGTTAGGGCTAGGGTTAGGGTTAGGGTTAGGGTTACGGCTAGGGTTAGGGTTAGGGTTAGGTTAGGCTTAGGGTTAGGAGTTAGGGTTAGGGTTTCTATTAGGTTAGTTTTAAGGGCTAAGGTTAGTTTTAGGGTTAAGGTTGGGTTAGGGTTAGGATTAGGGTTAGGGTACGACTTAGGGCTAGGGTTAGGGCTAGGGTTAGGGTTAGGGTTTAGGGTTATGGTTAGGGATAGGGGTTAGGGGTTAGGGGTTAGGCTTAGGGTTAGCGTTACGGTTAGGGGTTAGGGGTTAGGGTTAGGGCTAAAGTTAGGGTTAGGGTTAGGGTTAGGGCTAGGGTTAGGGTTAGGGTTAGGGTTACGGCTAGGGTTAGGGTTAGGGTTAGGTTAGGCTTAGGGTTAGGAGTTAGGGTTAGGGTTTCTATTAGGTTAGTTTTAAGGGCTAAGGTTAGTTATAAGGTTAAGGTTGGGTTAGGGTTAGGATTAGGGTTAGGGTACGACTTAGGGCTAGGGTTAGGGCTAGGGTTAGGGTTAGGGTTAGGGTTTAGGGTTATGGTTAGGGTTAGGGGTTAGGGGTTAGGGGTTAGGCTTAGGGTTAGCGTTACGGTTAGGGGTTAGGGGTTAGGGTTAGGGCTAAGGTTAGGGTTAGGGTTAGGGTTAGGGCTAGGGTTAGGGTTAGGGTTAGGGTTACGGCTAGGGTTAGGGTTAGGGTTAGGTTAGGCTTAGGGTTAGGAGTTAGGGTTAGGGTTTCTATTAGGTTAGTTTTAAGGGCTAAGGTTAGTTTTAGGGTTAAGGTTGGGTTAGGGTTAGGATTAGGGTTAGGGTACGACTTAGGGCTAGGGTTAGGGCTAGGGTTAGGGTTAGGGTTAGGGTTAGGGTTTAGGGTTATGGTTAGGGTTAGGGGTTAGGGGTTAGGGGTTAGGCTTAGGGTTAGCGTTACGGTTAGGGGTTAGGGGTTAGGGTTAGGGCTAAGGTTAGGGTTAGGGTTAGGGTTAGGGTTAGGGCTAGGGTTAGGGTTAGGGCTAGGGTTACGGCTAGGGTTAGGGTTAGGGTTAGGTTAGGCTTAGGGTTAGGAGTTAGGGTTAGGGTTTCTATTAGGTTAGTTTTAAGGGCTAAGGTTAGTTTTAGGGTTAAGGTTGGGTTAGGGTTAGGATTAGGGTTAGGGTACGACTTAGGGCTAGGGTTAGGGCTAGGGTTAGGGTTAGGGTTAGGGTTAGGGTTTAGGGTTATGGTTAGGGTTAGGGGTTAGGGGTTATGGGTTAGGCTTAGCGTTAGCGTTACGGTTAGGGGTTAGGGGTTAGGGTTAGGGCTAAGGTTAGGGTTAGGGTTAGGGTTAGGGCTAGGGTTAGGGTTAGGGTTAGGGTTACGGCTAGGGTTAGGGTTAGGGTTAGGTTAGGCTTAGGGTTAGGAGTTAGGGTTAGGGTTTCTATTAGGTTAGTTTTAAGGGCTAAGGTTAGTTTTAGGGTTAAGGTTGGGTTAGGGTTAGGATTAGGGTTAGGGTACGACTTAGGGCTAGGGTTAGGGCTAGGGTTAGGGTTAGGGTTAGGGTTAGGGTTTAGGGTTATGGTTAGGGTTAGGGGTTAGGGGTTAGGGGTTAGGCTTAGGGTTAGCGTTACGGTTAGGGGTTAGGGGTTAGGGTTAGGGCTAAGGTTAGGGTTAGGGTTAGGGTTAGGGTTAGGGCTAGGGTTAGGGTTAGGGTTAGGGTTACGGCTAGGGTTAGGGTTAGGGTTAGGTTAGGCTTAGGGTTAGGAGTTAGGGTTAGGGTTTCTATTAGGTTAGTTTTAAGGGCTAAGGTTAGTTTTAGGGTTAAGGTTGGGTTAGGGTTAGGATTAGGGTTAGGGTACGACTTAGGGCTAGGGTTAGGGCTAGGGTTAGGGTTAGGGTTAGGGTTAGGGTTTAGGGTTATGGTTAGGGTTAGGGGTTAGGGGTTAGGGGTTAGGCTTAGGGTTAGCGTTACGGTTAGGGGTTAGGGGTTAGGGTTAGGGCTAAGGTTAGGGTTAGGGTTAGGGTTAGGGTTAGGGCTAGGGTTAGGGTTAGGGTTAGGGTTACGGCTAGGGTTAGGGTTAGGGTTAGGTTAGGCTTAGGGTTAGGAGTTAGGGTTAGGGTTTCTATTAGGTTAGTTTTAAGGGCTAAGGTTAGTTTTAGGGTTAAGGTTGGGTTAGGGTTAGGATTAGGGTTAGGGTACGACTTAGGGCTAGGGTTAGGGCTAGGGTTAGGGTTAGGGTTAGGGTTAGGGTTTAGGGTTATGGTTAGGGTTAGGGGTTAGGGGTTAGGGGTTAGGCTTAGGGTTAGCGTTACGGTTAGGGGTTAGGGGTTAGGGTTAGGGCTAAGGTTAGGGTTAGGGTTAGGGTTAGGGTTAGGGCTAGGGTTAGGGTTAGGGTTAGGGTTACGGCTAGGGTTAGGGTTAGGGTTAGGTTAGGCTTAGGGTTAGGAGTTAGGGTTAGGGTTTCTATTAGGTTAGTTTTAAGGGCTAAGTTTAGTTTTAGGGTTAAGGTTGGGTTAGGGTTAGGATTAGGGTTAGGGTACGACTTAGGGCTAGGGTTAGGGCTAGGGTTAGGGTTAGGGTTAGGGTTAGGGTTTAGGGTTATGGTTAGGGTTAGGGGTTAGGGGTTAGGGGTTAGGCTTAGGGTTAGCGTTACGGTTAGGGGTTAGGGGTTAGGGTTAGGGCTAAGGTTAGGGTTAGGGTTAGGGTTAGGGTTAGGGCTAGGGTTAGGGTTAGGGTTAGGGTTACGGCTAGGGTTAGGGTTAGGGTTAGGTTAGGCTTAGGGTTAGGAGTTAGGGTTAGGGTTTCTATTAGGTTAGTTTTAAGGGCTAAGGTTAGTTTTAGGGTTAAGGTTGGGTTAGGGTTAGGATTAGGGTTAGGGTACGACTTAGGGCTAGGGTTAGGGCTAGGGTTAGGGTTAGGGTTAGGGTTAGGGTTTAGGGTTATGGTTAGGGTTAGGGGTTAGGGGTTAGGGGTTAGGCTTAGGGTTAGCGTTACGGTTAGGGGTTAGGGGTTAGGGTTAGGGCTAAGGTTAGGGTTAGGGTTAGGGTTAGGGTTAGGGCTAGGGTTAGGGTTAGGGTTAGGGTTACGGCTAGGGTTAGGGTTAGGGTTAGGTTAGGCTTAGGGTTAGGAGTTAGGGTTAGGGTTTCTATTAGGTTAGTTTTAAGGGCTAAGGTTAGTTTTAGGGTTAAGGTTGGGTTAGGGTTAGGATTAGGGTTAGGGTACGACTTAGGGCTAGGGTTAGGGCTAGGGTTAGGGTTAGGGTTAGGTTAGGCTTAGGGTTAGGAGTTAGGGTTAGGGTTTCTATTAGGTTAGTTTTAAGGGCTAAGGTTAGTTTTAGGGTTAAGGTTGGGTTAGGGTTAGGATTAGGGTTAGGGTACGACTTAGGGCTAGGGTTAGGGCTAGGGTTAGGGTTAGGGTTAGGGTTAGGGTTTAGGGTTATGGTTAGGGTTAGGGGTTAGGGGTTAGGGGTTAGGCTTAGGGTTAGCGTTACGGTTAGGGGTTAGGGGTTAGGGTTAGGGCTAAGGTTAGGGTTAGGGTTAGGGTTAGGGTTAGGGCTAGGGTTAGGGTTAGGGTTAGGGTTACGGCTAGGGTTAGGGTTAGGGTTAGGTTAGGCTTAGGGTTAGGAGTTAGGGTTAGGGTTTCTATTAGGTTAGTTTTAAGGGCTAAGGTTAGTTTTAGGGTTAAGGTTGGGTTAGGGTTAGGATTAGGGTTAGGGTACGACTTAGGGCTAGGGTTAGGGCTAGGGTTAGGGTTAGGGTTAGGGTTAGGGTTTAGGGTTATGGTTAGGGTTAGGGGTTAGGGGTTAGGGGTTAGGCTTAGGGTTAGCGTTACGGTTAGGGGTTAGGGGTTAGGGTTAGGGCTAAGGTTAGGGTTAGGGTTAGGGTTAGGGTTAGGGCTAGGGTTAGGGTTAGGGTTAGGGTTACGGCTAGGGTTAGGGTTAGGGTTAGGTTAGGCTTAGGGTTAGGAGTTAGGGTTAGGTTTTCTATTAGGTTAGTTTTAAGGGCTAAGGTTAGTTTTAGGGTTAAGGTTGGGTTAGGGTTAGGATTAGGGTTAGGGTACGACTTAGGGCTAGGGTTAGGGCTAGGGTTAGGGTTAGGGTTAGGGTTAGGGTTTAGGGTTATGGTTAGGGTTAGGGGTTAGGGGTTAGGGGTTAGGCTTAGGGTTAGCGTTACGGTTAGGGGTTAGGGGTTAGGGTTAGGGCTAAGGTTAGGGTTAGGGTTAGGGTTAGGGTTAGGGCTAGGGTTAGGGTTAGGGTTAGGGTTACGGCTAGGGTTAGGGTTAGGGTTAGGTTAGGCTTAGGGTTAGGAGTTAGGGTTAGGTTTTCTATTAGGTTAGTTTTAAGGGCTAAGGTTAGTTTTAGGGTTAAGGTTGGGTTAGGGTTAGGATTAGGGTTAGGGTACGACTTAGGGCTAGGGTTAGGGCTAGGGTTAGGGTTAGGGTTAGGGTTAGGGTTTAGGGTTATGGTTAGGGTTAGGGGTTAGGGGTTAGGGGTTAGGCTTAGGGTTAGCGTTACGGTTAGGGGTTAGGGGTTAGGGTTAGGGCTAAGGTTAGGGTTAGGGTTAGGGTTAGGGTTAGGGCTAGGGTTAGGGTTAGGGTTAGGGTTACGGCTAGGGTTAGGGTTAGGGTTAGGTTAGGCTTAGGGTTAGGAGTTAGGGTTAGGGTTTCTATTAGGTTAGTTTTAAGGGCTAAGGTTAGTTTTAGGGTTAAGGTTGGGTTAGGGTTAGGATTAGGGTTAGGGTACGACTTAGGGCTAGGGTTAGGGCTAGGGTTAGGGTTAGGGTTAGGGTTTAGGGTTATGGTTAGGGTTAGGGGTTAGGGGTTAGGGGTTAGGCTTAGGGTTAGCGTTACGGTTAGGGGTTAGGGGTTAGGGTTAGGGCTAAGGTTAGGGTTAGGGTTAGGGTTAGGGTTAGGGCTAGGGTTAGGGTTAGGGTTAGGGTTACGGCTAGGGTTAGGGTTAGGGTTAGGTTAGGCTTAGGGTTAGGAGTTAGGGTTAGGGTTTCTATTAGGTTAGTTTTAAGGGCTAAGGTTAGTTTTAGGGTTAAGGTTGGGTTAGGGTTAGGATTAGGGTTAGGGTACGACTTAGGGCTAGGGTTAGGGCTAGGGTTAGGGTTAGGGTTAGGTTAGGCTTAGGGTTAGGAGTTAGGGTTAGGGTTTCTATTAGGTTAGTTTTAAGGGCTAAGGTTAGTTTTAGGGTTAAGGTTGGGTTAGGGTTAGGATTAGGGTTAGGGTACGACTTAGGGCTAGGGTTAGGGTTAGGGTTAGGGGTTAGGGTTAGGGGTTAGGGGTTAGGGGTTAGGCTTAGGGTTAGCGTTACGGTTAGGGGTTAGGGGTTAGGGTTAGGGCTAAGGTTAGGGTTAGGGTTAGGGTTAGGGCTAGGGTTAGGGTTAGGGTTAGGGTTACGGCTAGGGTTAGGGTTAGGGTTAGGTTAGGCTTAGGGTTAGGAGTTAGGGTTAGGGTTTCTATTAGGTTAGTTTTAAGGGCTAAGGTTAGTTTTAGGGTTAATTTTGGGTTAGGGTTAGGATTAGGGTTAGGGTACGACTTAGGGCTAGGGTTAGGGCTAGGGTTAGGGTTAGGGTTAGGGTTTAGGGTTATGGTTAGGTTTAGGGGTTAGGGGTTAGGGGTTAGGCTTAGGGTTAGCGTTACGGTTAGGGGTTAGGGGTTAGGGTTAGGGTTAGGGTTAGGGTTAGGGTTAGGGTTACGGCTAGGGTTAGGGTTAGGGTTAGGGGTTAGGGGTTAGGGGTTAGGCTTAGGGTTAGCGTTACGGTTAGGGGTTAGGGGTTAGGGTTAGGGCTAAGGTTAGGGTTAGGGTTAGGGTTAGGGTTAGGGCTAGGGTTAGGGTTAGGGTTAGGGTTACGGCTAGGGTTAGGGTTAGGGTTAGGTTAGGCTTAGGGTTAGGAGTTAGGGTTAGGGTTTCTATTAGGTTAGTTTTAAGGGCTAAGGTTAGTTTTAGGGTTAAGGTTGGGTTAGGGTTAGGATTAGGGTTAGGGTACGACTTAGGGCTAGGGTTAGGGCTAGGGTTAGGGTTAGGGTTAGGGTTAGGGTTTAGGGTTATGGTTAGGGTTAGGGGTTAGGGGTTAGGGGTTAGGCTTAGGGTTAGCGTTACGGTTAGGGGTTAGGGGTTAGGGTTAGGGCTAAGGTTAGGGTTAGGGTTAGGGTTAGGGTTAGGGCTAGGGTTAGGGTTAGGGTTAGGGTTACGGCTAGGGTTAGGGTTAGGGTTAGGTTAGGCTTAGGGTTAGGAGTTAGGGTTAGGGTTTCTATTAGGTTAGTTTTAAGGGCTAAGGTTAGTTTTAGGGTTAAGGTTGGGTTAGGGTTAGGATTAGGGTTAGGGTACGACTTAGGGCTAGGGTTAGGGCTAGGGTTAGGGTTAGGGTTAGGGTTAGGGTTTAGGGTTATGGTTAGGGTTAGGGGTTAGGGGTTAGGGGTTAGGCTTAGGGTTAGCGTTACGGTTAGGGGTTAGGGGTTAGGGTTAGGGCTAAGGTTAGGGTTAGGGTTAGGGTTAGGGTTAGGGCTAGGGTTAGGGTTAGGGTTAGGGTTACGGCTAGGGTTAGGGTTAGGGTTAGGTTAGGCTTAGGGTTAGGAGTTAGGGTTAGGGTTTCTATTAGGTTAGTTTTAAGGGCTAAGGTTAGTTTTAGGGTTAAGGTTGGGTTAGGGTTAGGATTAGGGTTAGGGTACGACTTAGGGCTAGGGTTAGGGCTAGGGTTAGGGTTAGGGTTAGGGTTAGGGTTTAGGGTTATGGTTAGGGTTAGGGGTTAGGGGTTAGGGGTTAGGCTTAGGGTTAGCGTTACGGTTAGGGGTTAGGGGTTAGGGTTAGGGCTAAGGTTAGGGTTAGGGTTAGGGTTAGGGTTAGGGCTAGGGTTAGGGTTAGGGTTAGGGTTACGGCTAGGGTTAGGGTTAGGGTTAGGTTAGGCTTAGGGTTAGGAGTTAGGGTTAGGGTTTCTATTAGGTTAGTTTTAAGGGCTAAGGTTAGTTTTAGGGTTAAGGTTGGGTTAGGGTTAGGATTAGGGTTAGGGTACGACTTAGGGCTAGGGTTAGGGCTAGGGTTAGGGTTAGGGTTAGGGTTAGGGTTTAGGGTTATGGTTAGGGTTAGGGGTTAGGGGTTAGGGGTTAGGCTTAGGGTTAGCGTTACGGTTAGGGGTTAGGGGTTAGGGTTAGGGCTAAGGTTAGGGTTAGGGTTAGGGTTAGGGTTAGGGCTAGGGTTAGGGTTAGGGTTAGGGTTACGGCTAGGGTTAGGGTTAGGGTTAGGTTAGGCTTAGGGTTAGGAGTTAGGGTTAGGGTTTCTATTAGGTTAGTTTTAAGGGCTAAGGTTAGTTTTAGGGTTAAGGTTGGGTTAGGGTTAGGATTAGGGTTAGGGTACGACTTAGGGCTAGGGTTAGGGCTAGGGTTAGGGTTAGGGTTAGGGTTAGGGTTTAGGGTTATGGTTAGGGTTAGGGGTTAGGGGTTAGGGGTTAGGCTTAGGGTTAGCGTTACGGTTAGGGGTTAGGGGTTAGGGTTAGGGCTAAGGTTAGGGTTAGGGTTAGGGTTAGGGTTAGGGCTAGGGTTAGGGTTAGGGTTAGGGTTACGGCTAGGGTTAGGGTTAGGGTTAGGTTAGGCTTAGGGTTAGGAGTTAGGGTTAGGGTTTCTATTAGGTTAGTTTTAAGGGCTAAGGTTAGTTTTAGGGTTAAGGTTGGGTTAGGGTTAGGATTAGGGTTAGGGTACGACTTAGGGCTAGGGTTAGGGCTAGGGTTAGGGTTAGGGTTAGGGTTAGGGTTTAGGGTTATGGTTAGGGTTAGGGGTTAGGGGTTAGGGGTTAGGCTTAGGGTTAGCGTTACGGTTAGGGGTTAGGGGTTAGGGTTAGGGCTAAGGTTAGGGTTAGGGTTAGGGTTAGGGTTAGGGCTAGGGTTAGGGTTAGGGTTAGGGTTACGGCTAGGGTTAGGGTTAGGGTTAGGTTAGGCTTAGGGTTAGGAGTTAGGGTTAGGTTTTCTATTAGGTTAGTTTTAAGGGCTAAGGTTAGTTTTAGGGTTAAGGTTGGGTTAGGGTTAGGATTAGGGTTAGGGTACGACTTAGGGCTAGGGTTAGGGCTAGGGTTAGGGTTAGGGTTAGGGTTAGGGTTTAGGGTTATGGTTAGGGTTAGGGGTTAGGGGTTAGGGGTTAGGCTTAGGGTTAGCGTTACGGTTAGGGGTTAGGGGTTAGGGTTAGGGCTAAGGTTAGGGTTAGGGTTAGGGTTAGGGTTAGGGCTAGGGTTAGGGTTAGGGTTAGGGTTACGGCTAGGGTTAGGGTTAGGGTTAGGTTAGGCTTAGGGTTAGGAGTTAGGGTTAGGGTTTCTATTAGGTTAGTTTTAAGGGCTAAGGTTAGTTTTAGGGTTAAGGTTGGGTTAGGGTTAGGATTAGGGTTAGGGTACGACTTAGGGCTAGGGTTAGGGCTAGGGTTAGGGTTAGGGTTAGGGTTTAGGGTTATGGTTAGGGTTAGGGGTTAGGGGTTAGGGGTTAGGCTTAGGGTTAGCGTTACGGTTAGGGGTTAGGGGTTAGGGTTAGGGCTAAGGTTAGGGTTAGGGTTAGGGTTAGGGTTAGGGCTAGGGTTAGGGTTAGGGTTAGGGTTACGGCTAGGGTTAGGGTTAGGGTTAGGTTAGGCTTAGGGTTAGGAGTTAGGGTTAGGGTTTCTATTAGGTTAGTTTTAAGGGCTAAGGTTAGTTTTAGGGTTAAGGTTGGGTTAGGGTTAGGATTAGGGTTAGGGTACGACTTAGGGCTAGGGTTAGGGCTAGGGTTAGGGTTAGGGTTAGGGTTAGGGTTTAGGGTTATGGTTAGGGTTAGGGGTTAGGGGTTAGGGGTTAGGCTTAGGGTTAGCGTTACGGTTAGGGGTTAGGGGTTAGGGTTAGGGCTAAGGTTAGGGTTAGGGTTAGGGTTAGGGTTAGGGCTAGGGTTAGGGTTAGGGTTAGGGTTACGGCTAGGGTTAGGGTTAGGGTTAGGTTAGGCTTAGGGTTAGGAGTTAGGGTTAGGGTTTCTATTAGGATTAGGTTAGTTTTAAGGGCTAAGGTTAGTTTTAGGGTTAAGGTTGGGTTAGGGTTAGGATTAGGGTTAGGGTACGACTTAGGGCTAGGGTTAGGGCTAGGGTTAGGGTTAGGGTTAGGGTTAGGGTTTAGGGTTATGGTTAGGGTTAGGGGTTAGGGGTTAGGGGTTAGGCTTAGGGTTAGCGTTACGGTTAGGGGTTAGGGGTTAGGGTTAGGGCTAAGGTTAGGGTTAGGGTTAGGGTTAGGGTTAGGGCTAGGGTTAGGGTTAGGGTTAGGGTTACGGCTAGGGTTAGGGTTAGGGTTAGGTTAGGCTTAGGGTTAGGAGTTAGGGTTAGGGTTTCTATTAGGTTAGTTTTAAGGGCTAAGGTTAGTTTTAGGGTTAAGGTTGGGTTAGGGTTAGGATTAGGGTTAGGGTACGACTTAGGGCTAGGGTTAGGGCTAGGGTTAGGGTTAGGGTTAGGGTTAGGGTTTAGGGTTATGGTTAGGGTTAGGGGTTAGGGGTTAGGGGTTAGGCTTAGGGTTAGCGTTACGGTTAGGGGTTAGGGGTTAGGGTTAGGGCTAAGGTTAGGGTTAGGGTTAGGGTTAGGGTTAGGGCTAGGGTTAGGGTTAGGGTTAGGGTTACGGCTAGGGTTAGGGTTAGGGTTAGGTTAGGCTTAGGGTTAGGAGTTAGGGTTAGGGTTTCTATTAGGTTAGTTTTAAGGGCTAAGGTTAGTTTTAGGGTTAAGGTTGGGTTAGGGTTAGGATTAGGGTTAGGGTACGACTTAGGGCTAGGGTTAGGGCTAGGGTTAGGGTTAGGGTTAGGGTTAGGGTTTAGGGTTGGTTAGGGTTAGGGGTTAGGGGTTAGGGGTTAGGCTTAGGGTTAGCGTTACGGTTAGGGGTTAGGGGTTAGGGTTAGGGCTAAGGTTAGGGTTAGGGTTAGGGTTAGGGTTAGGGCTAGGGTTAGGGTTAGGGTTAGGGTTACGGCTAGGGTTAGGGTTAGGGTTAGGTTAGGCTTAGGGTTAGGAGTTAGGGTTAGGGTTTCTATTAGGTTAGTTTTAAGGGCTAAGGTTAGTTTTAGGGTTAAGGTTGGGTTAGGGTTAGGATTAGGGTTAGGGTACGACTTAGGGCTAGGGTTAGGGCTAGGGTTAGGGTTAGGGTTAGGGTTAGGGTTTAGGGTTATGGTTAGGGTTAGGGGTTAGGGGTTAGGGGTTAGGCTTAGGGTTAGCGTTACGGTTAGGGGTTAGGGGTTAGGGTTAGGGCTAAGGTTAGGGTTAGGGTTAGGGTTAGGGTTAGGGCTAGGGTTAGGGTTAGGGTTAGGGTTACGGCTAGGGTTAGGGTTAGGGTTAGGTTAGGCTTAGGGTTAGGAGTTAGGGTTAGGGTTTCTATTAGGTTAGTTTTAAGGGCTAAGGTTAGTTTTAGGGTTAAGGTTGGGTTAGGGTTAGGATTAGGGTTAGGGTACGACTTAGGGCTAGGGTTAGGGCTAGGGTTAGGGTTAGGGTTAGGGTTAGGGTTTAGGGTTATGGTTAGGGTTAGGGGTTAGGGGTTAGGGGTTAGGCTTAGGGTTAGCGTTACGGTTAGGGGTTAGGGGTTAGGGTTAGGGCTAAGGTTAGGGTTAGGGTTAGGGTTAGGGTTAGGGCTAGGGTTAGGGTTAGGGTTAGGGTTACGGCTAGGGTTAGGGTTAGGGTTAGGTTAGGCTTAGGGTTAGGAGTTAGGGTTAGGGTTTCTATTAGGTTAGTTTTAAGGGCTAAGGTTAGTTTTAGGGTTAAGGTTGGGTTAGGGTTAGGATTAGGGTTAGGGTACGACTTAGGGCTAGGGTTAGGGCTAGGGTTAGGGTTAGGGTTAGGGTTAGGGTTTAGGGTTATGGTTAGGGTTAGGGGTTAGGGGTTAGGGGTTAGGCTTAGGGTTAGCGTTACGGTTAGGGGTTAGGGGTTAGGGTTAGGGCTAAGGTTAGGGTTAGGGTTAGGGTTAGGGTTAGGGCTAGGGTTAGGGTTAGGGTTAGGGTTACGGCTAGGGTTAGGGTTAGGGTTAGGTTAGGCTTAGGGTTAGGAGTTAGGGTTAGGGTTTCTATTAGGTTAGTTTTAAGGGCTAAGGTTAGTTTTAGGGTTAAGGTTGGGTTAGGGTTAGGATTAGGGTTAGGGTACGACTTAGGGCTAGGGTTAGGGCTAGGGTTAGGGTTAGGGTTAGGGTTAGGGTTTAGGGTTATGGTTAGGGTTAGGGGTTAGGGGTTAGGGGTTAGGCTTAGGGTTAGCGTTACGGTTAGGGGTTAGGGGTTAGGGTTAGGGCTATAAGGTTAGGGTTAGGGTTAGGGTTAGGGTTAGGGCTAGGGTTAGGGTTAGGGTTAGGGTTACGGCTAGGGTTAGGGTTAGGGTTAGGTTAGGCTTAGGGTTAGGAGTTAGGGTTAGGGTTTCTATTAGGTTAGTTTTAAGGGCTAAGGTTAGTTTTAGGGTTAAGGTTGGGTTAGGGTTAGGATTAGGGTTAGGGTACGACTTAGGGCTAGGGTTAGGGCTAGGGTTAGGGTTAGGGTTAGGGTTAGGGTTTAGGGTTATGGTTAGGGTTAGGGGTTAGGGGTTAGGGGTTAGGCTTAGGGTTAGCGTTACGGTTAGGGGTTAGGGGTTAGGGTTAGGGCTAAGGTTAGGGTTAGGGTTAGGGTTAGGGTTAGGGCTAGGGTTAGGGTTAGGGTTAGGGTTACGGCTAGGGTTAGGGTTAGGGTTAGGTTAGGCTTAGGGTTAGGAGTTAGGGTTAGGGTTTCTATTAGGTTAGTTTTAAGGGCTAAGGTTAGTTTTAGGGTTAAGGTTGGGTTAGGGTTAGGATTAGGGTTAGGGTACGACTTAGGGCTAGGGTTAGGGCTAGGGTTAGGGTTAGGGTTAGGGTTAGGGTTTAGGGTTATGGTTAGGGTTAGGGGTTAGGGGTTAGGGGTTAGGCTTAGGGTTAGCGTTACGGTTAGGGGTTAGGGGTTAGGGTTAGGGCTAAGGTTAGGGTTAGGGTTAGGGTTAGGGTTAGGGCTAGGGTTAGGGTTAGGGTTAGGGTTACGGCTAGGGTTAGGGTTAGGGTTAGGTTAGGCTTAGGGTTAGGAGTTAGGGTTAGGGTTTCTATTAGGTTAGTTTTAAGGGCTAAGGTTAGTTTTAGGGTTAAGGTTGGGTTAGGGTTAGGATTAGGGTTAGGGTACGACTTAGGGCTAGGGTTAGGGCTAGGGTTAGGGTTAGGGTTAGGGTTAGGGTTTAGGGTTATGGTTAGAGTTAGGGGTTAGGGGTTAGGGGTTAGGCTTAGGGTTAGCGTTACGGTTAGGGGTTAGGGGTTAGGGTTAGGGCTAAGGTTAGGGTTAGGGTTAGGGTTAGGGTTAGGGCTAGGGTTAGGGTTAGGGTTAGGGTTACGGCTAGGGTTAGGGTTAGGGTTAGGTTAGGCTTAGGGTTAGGAGTTAGGGTTAGGGTTTCTATTAGGTTAGTTTTAAGGGCTAAGGTTAGTTTTAGGGTTAAGGTTGGGTTAGGGTTAGGATTAGGGTTAGGGTACGACTTAGGGCTAGGGTTAGGGCTAGGGTTAGGGTTAGGGTTAGGGTTAGGGTTTAGGGTTATGGTTAGGGTTAGGGGTTAGGGGTTAGGGGTTAGGCTTAGGGTTAGCGTTACGGTTAGGGGTTAGGGGTTAGGGTTAGGGCTAAGGTTAGGGTTAGGGTTAGGGTTAGGGTTAGGGCTAGGGTTAGGGTTAGGGTTAGGGTTACGGCTAGGGTTAGGGTTAGGGTTAGGTTAGGCTTAGGGTTAGGAGTTAGGGTTAGGGTTTCTATTAGGTTAGTTTTAAGGGCTAAGGTTAGTTTTAGGGTTAAGGTTGGGTTAGGGTTAGGATTAGGGTTAGGGTACGACTTAGGGCTAGGGTTAGGGCTAGGGTTAGGGTTAGGGTTAGGGTTAGGGTTTAGGGTTATGGTTAGGGTTAGGGGTTAGGGGTTAGGGGTTAGGCTTAGGGTTAGCGTTACGGTTAGGGGTTAGGGGTTAGGGTTAGGGCTAAGGTTAGGGTTAGGGTTAGGGTTAGGGTTAGGGCTAGGGTTAGGGTTAGGGTTAGGGTTACGGCTAGGGTTAGGGTTAGGGTTAGGTTAGGCTTAGGGTTAGGAGTTAGGGTTAGGGTTTCTATTAGGTTAGTTTTAAGGGCTAAGGTTAGTTTTAGGGTTAAGGTTGGGTTAGGGTTAGGATTAGGGTTAGGGTACGACTTAGGGCTAGGGTTAGGGCTAGGGTTAGGGTTAGGGTTAGGGTTAGGGTTTAGGGTTATGGTTAGGGTTAGGGG
>NW_027439364.1:0-126957 GCF_964188355.1 Buteo buteo
AACCCTAGCCCTAAGTCGTACCCTAACCCTAATCCTAACCCTAACCCAACCTTAACCCTAAAACTAACCTTAGCCCTTAAAACTAACCTAATAGAAACCCTAACCCTAACTCCTAACCCTAAGCCTAACCTAACCCTAACCCTAACCCTAGCCGTAACCCTAACCCTAACCCTAACCCTAGCCCTAACCCTAACCCTAACCCTAACCCTAACCTTAGCCCTAACCCTAACCCCTAACCCCTAACCGTAACGCTAACCCTAAGCCTAACCCCTAACCCCTAACCCCTAACCCTAACCATAACCCTAAACCCTAACCCTAACCCTAACCCTAACCCTAGCCCTAACCCTAGCCCTAAGTCGTACCCTAACCCTAATCCTAACCCTAACCCAACCTTAACCCTAAAACTAACCTTAGCCCTTAAAACTAACCTAATAGAAACCCTAACCCTAACTCCTAACCCTAAGCCTAACCTAACCCTAACCCTAACCCTAGCCGTAACCCTAACCCTAACCCTAACCCTAGCCCTAACCCTAACCCTAACCCTAACCCTAACCTTAGCCCTAACCCTAACCCCTAACCCCTAACCGTAACGCTAACCCTAAGCCTAACCCCTAACCCCTAACCCCTAACCCTAACCATAACCCTAAACCCTAACCCTAACCCTAACCCTAACCCTAGCCCTAACCCTAGCCCTAAGTCGTACCCTAACCCTAATCCTAACCCTAACCCAACCTTAACCCTAAAACTAACCTTAGCCCTTAAAACTAACCTAATAGAAACCCTAACCCTAACTCCTAACCCTAAGCCTAACCTAACCCTAACCCTAACCCTAGCCGTAACCCTAACCCTAACCCTAACCCTAGCCCTAACCCTAACCCTAACCCTAACCCTAACCTTAGCCCTAACCCTAACCCCTAACCCCTAACCGTAACGCTAACCCTAAGCCTAACCCCTAACCCCTAACCCCTAACCCTAACCATAACCCTAAACCCTAACCCTAACCCTAACCCTAACCCTAGCCCTAACCCTAGCCCTAAGTCGTACCCTAACCCTAATCCTAACCCTAACCCAACCTTAACCCTAAAACTAACCTTAGCCCTTAAAACTAACCTAATAGAAACCCTAACCCTAACTCCTAACCCTAAGCCTAACCTAACCCTAACCCTAACCCTAGCCGTAACCCTAACCCTAACCCTAACCCTAGCCCTAACCCTAACCCTAACCCTAACCCTAACCTTAGCCCTAACCCTAACCCCTAACCCCTAACCGTAACGCTAACCCTAAGCCTAACCCCTAACCCCTAACCCCTAACCCTAACCATAACCCTAAACCCTAACCCTAACCCTAACCCTAACCCTAGCCCTAACCCTAGCCCTAAGTCGTACCCTAACCCTAATCCTAACCCTAACCCAACCTTAACCCTAAAACTAACCTTAGCCCTTAAAACTAACCTAATAGAAACCCTAACCCTAACTCCTAACCCTAAGCCTAACCTAACCCTAACCCTAACCCTAGCCGTAACCCTAACCCTAACCCTAACCCTAGCCCTAACCCTAACCCTAACCCTAACCCTAACCTTAGCCCTAACCCTAACCCCTAACCCCTAACCGTAACGCTAACCCTAAGCCTAACCCCTAACCCCTAACCCCTAACCCTAACCATAACCCTAAACCCTAACCCTAACCCTAACCCTAACCCTAGCCCTAACCCTAGCCCTAAGTCGTACCCTAACCCTAATCCTAACCCTAACCCAACCTTAACCCTAAAACTAACCTTAGCCCTTAAAACTAACCTAAAAGAAACCCTAACCCTAACTCCTAACCCTAAGCCTAACCTAACCCTAACCCTAACCCTAGCCGTAACCCTAACCCTAACCCTAACCCTAGCCCTAACCCTAACCCTAACCCTAACCCTAACCTTAGCCCTAACCCTAACCCCTAACCCCTAACCGTAACGCTAACCCTAAGCCTAACCCCTAACCCCTAACCCCTAACCCTAACCATAACCCTAAACCCTAACCCTAACCCTAACCCTAACCCTAGCCCTAACCCTAGCCCTAAGTCGTACCCTAACCCTAATCCTAACCCTAACCCAACCTTAACCCTAAAACTAACCTTAGCCCTTAAAACTAACCTAATAGAAACCCTAACCCTAACTCCTAACCCTAAGCCTAACCTAACCCTAACCCTAACCCTAGCCGTAACCCTAACCCTAACCCTAACCCTAGCCCTAACCCTAACCCTAACCCTAACCCTAACCTTAGCCCTAACCCTAACCCCTAACCCCTAACCGTAACGCTAACCCTAAGCCTAACCCCTAACCCCTAACCCCTAACCCTAACCATAACCCTAAACCCTAACCCTAACCCTAACCCTAACC
The DNA here is from genome assembly GCF_964188355.1 of Buteo buteo. Classification (NCBI taxonomy): domain Eukaryota; kingdom Metazoa; phylum Chordata; class Aves; order Accipitriformes; family Accipitridae; genus Buteo; species Buteo buteo. The sequence goes on from NW_027439364.1 coordinate 2,380, forward strand.
CTAGCCCTAACCCTAGCCCTAAGTCGTACCCTAACCCTAATCCTAACCCTAACCCAACCTTAACCCTAAAACTAACCTTAGCCCTTAAAACTAACCTAATAGAAACCCTAACCCTAACTCCTAACCCTAAGCCTAACCTAACCCTAACCCTAACCCTAGCCGTAACCCTAACCCTAACCCTAACCCTAGCCCTAACCCTAACCCTAACCCTAACCCTAACCTTAGCCCTAACCCTAACCCCTAACCCCTAACCGTAACGCTAACCCTAAGCCTAACCCCTAACCCCTAACCCCTAACCCTAACCATAACCCTAAACCCTAACCCTAACCCTAACCCTAACCCTAGCCCTAACCCTAGCCCTAAGTCGTACCCTAACCCTAATCCTAACCCTAACCCAACCTTAACCCTAAAACTAACCTTAGCCCTTAAAACTAACCTAATAGAAACCCTAACCCTAACTCCTAACCCTAAGCCTAACCTAACCCTAACCCTAACCCTAGCCGTAACCCTAACCCTAACCCTAACCCTAGCCCTAACCCTAACCCTAACCCTAACCCTAACCTTAGCCCTAACCCTAACCCCTAACCCCTAACCGTAACGCTAACCCTAAGCCTAACCCCTAACCCCTAACCCCTAACCCTAACCATAACCCTAAACCCTAACCCTAACCCTAACCCTAACCCTAGCCCTAACCCTAGCCCTAAGTCGTACCCTAACCCTAATCCTAACCCTAACCCAACCTTAACCCTAAAACTAACCTTAGCCCTTAAAACTAACCTAATAGAAACCCTAACCCTAACTCCTAACCCTAAGCCTAACCTAACCCTAACCCTAACCCTAGCCGTAACCCTAACCCTAACCCTAACCCTAGCCCTAACCCTAACCCTAACCCTAACCCTAACCTTAGCCCTAACCCTAACCCCTAACCCCTAACCGTAACGCTAACCCTAAGCCTAACCCCTAACCCCTAACCCCTAACCCTAACCATAACCCTAAACCCTAACCCTAACCCTAACCCTAACCCTAGCCCTAACCCTAGCCCTAAGTCGTACCCTAACCCTAATCCTAACCCTAACCCAACCTTAACCCTAAAACTAACCTTAGCCCTTAAAACTAACCTAATAGAAACCCTAACCCTAACTCCTAACCCTAAGCCTAACCTAACCCTAACCCTAACCCTAGCCGTAACCCTAACCCTAACCCTAACCCTAGCCCTAACCCTAACCCTAACCCTAACCCTAACCTTAGCCCTAACCCTAACCCCTAACCCCTAACCGTAACGCTAACCCTAAGCCTAACCCCTAACCCCTAACCCCTAACCCTAACCATAACCCTAAACCCTAACCCTAACCCTAACCCTAACCCTAGCCCTAACCCTAGCCCTAAGTCGTACCCTAACCCTAATCCTAACCCTAACCCAACCTTAACCCTAAAACTAACCTTAGCCCTTAAAACTAACCTAATAGAAACCCTAACCCTAACTCCTAACCCTAAGCCTAACCTAACCCTAACCCTAACCCTAGCCGTAACCCTAACCCTAACCCTAACCCTAGCCCTAACCCTAACCCTAACCCTAACCCTAACCTTAGCCCTAACCCTAACCCCTAACCCCTAACCGTAACGCTAACCCTAAGCCTAACCCCTAACCCCTAACCCCTAACCCTAACCATAACCCTAAACCCTAACCCTAACCCTAACCCTAACCCTAGCCCTAACCCTAGCCCTAAGTCGTACCCTAACCCTAATCCTAACCCTAACCCAACCTTAACCCTAAAACTAACCTTAGCCCTTAAAACTAACCTAATAGAAACCCTAACCCTAACTCCTAACCCTAAGCCTAACCTAACCCTAACCCTAACCCTAGCCGTAACCCTAACCCTAACCCTAACCCTAGCCCTAACCCTAACCCTAACCCTAACCCTAACCTTAGCCCTAACCCTAACCCCTAACCCCTAACCGTAACGCTAACCCTAAGCCTAACCCCTAACCCCTAACCCCTAACCCTAACCATAACCCTAAACCCTAACCCTAACCCTAACCCTAACCCTAGCCCTAACCCTAGCCCTAAGTCGTACCCTAACCCTAATCCTAACCCTAACCCAACCTTAACCCTAAAACTAACCTTAGCCCTTAAAACTAACCTAATAGAAACCCTAACCCTAACTCCTAACCCTAAGCCTAACCTAACCCTAACCCTAACCCTAGCCGTAACCCTAACCCTAACCCTAACCCTAGCCCTAACCCTAACCCTAACCCTAACCCTAACCTTAGCCCTAACCCTAACCCCTAACCCCTAACCGTAACGCTAACCCTAAGCCTAACCCCTAACCCCTAACCCCTAACCCTAACCATAACCCTAAACCCTAACCCTAACCCTAACCCTAACCCTAGCCCTAACCCTAGCCCTAAGTCGTACCCTAACCCTAATCCTAACCCTAACCCAACCTTAACCCTAAAACTAACCTTAGCCCTTAAAACTAACCTAATAGAAACCCTAACCCTAACTCCTAACCCTAAGCCTAACCTAACCCTAACCCTAACCCTAGCCGTAACCCTAACCCTAACCCTAACCCTAGCCCTAACCCTAACCCTAACCCTAACCCTAACCTTAGCCCTAACCCTAACCCCTAACCCCTAACCGTAACGCTAACCCTAAGCCTAACCCCTAACCCCTAACCCCTAACCCTAACCATAACCCTAAACCCTAACCCTAACCCTAACCCTAACCCTAGCCCTAACCCTAGCCCTAAGTCGTACCCTAACCCTAATCCTAACCCTAACCCAACCTTAACCCTAAAACTAACCTTAGCCCTTAAAACTAACCTAATAGAAACCCTAACCCTAACTCCTAACCCTAAGCCTAACCTAACCCTAACCCTAACCCTAGCCGTAACCCTAACCCTAACCCTAACCCTAGCCCTAACCCTAACCCTAACCCTAACCCTAACCTTAGCCCTAACCCTAACCCCTAACCCCTAACCGTAACGCTAACCCTAAGCCTAACCCCTAACCCCTAACCCCTAACCCTAACCATAACCCTAAACCCTAACCCTAACCCTAACCCTAACCCTAGCCCTAACCCTAGCCCTAAGTCGTACCCTAACCCTAATCCTAACCCTAACCCAACCTTAACCCTAAAACTAACCTTAGCCCTTAAAACTAACCTAATAGAAACCCTAACCCTAACTCCTAACCCTAAGCCTAACCTAACCCTAACCCTAACCCTAGCCGTAACCCTAACCCTAACCCTAACCCTAGCCCTAACCCTAACCCTAACCCTAACCCTAACCTTAGCCCTAACCCTAACCCCTAACCCCTAACCGTAACGCTAACCCTAAGCCTAACCCCTAACCCCTAACCCCTAACCCTAACCATAACCCTAAACCCTAACCCTAACCCTAACCCTAACCCTAGCCCTAACCCTAGCCCTAAGTCGTACCCTAACCCTAATCCTAACCCTAACCCAACCTTAACCCTAAAACTAACCTTAGCCCTTAAAACTAACCTAATAGAAACCCTAACCCTAACTCCTAACCCTAAGCCTAACCTAACCCTAACCCTAACCCTAGCCGTAACCCTAACCCTAACCCTAACCCTAGCCCTAACCCTAACCCTAACCCTAACCCTAACCTTAGCCCTAACCCTAACCCCTAACCCCTAACCGTAACGCTAACCCTAAGCCTAACCCCTAACCCCTAACCCCTAACCCTAACCATAACCCTAAACCCTAACCCTAACCCTAACCCTAACCCTAGCCCTAACCCTAGCCCTAAGTCGTACCCTAACCCTAATCCTAACCCTAACCCAACCTTAACCCTAAAACTAACCTTAGCCCTTAAAACTAACCTAATAGAAACCCTAACCCTAACTCCTAACCCTAAGCCTAACCTAACCCTAACCCTAACCCTAGCCGTAACCCTAACCCTAACCCTAACCCTAGCCCTAACCCTAACCCTAACCCTAACCCTAACCTTAGCCCTAACCCTAACCCCTAACCCCTAACCGTAACGCTAACCCTAAGCCTAACCCCTAACCCCTAACCCCTAACCCTAACCATAACCCTAAACCCTAACCCTAACCCTAACCCTAACCCTAGCCCTAACCCTAGCCCTAAGTCGTACCCTAACCCTAATCCTAACCCTAACCCAACCTTAACCCTAAAACTAACCTTAGCCCTTAAAACTAACCTAATAGAAACTACCTAACCCTAACTCCTAACCCTAAGCCTAACCTAACCCTAACCCTAACCCTAGCCGTAACCCTAACCCTAACCCTAACCCTAGCCCTAACCCTAACCCTAACCCTAACCCTAACCTTAGCCCTAACCCTAACCCCTAACCCCTAACCGTAACGCTAACCCTAAGCCTAACCCCTAACCCCTAACCCCTAACCCTAACCATAACCCTAAACCCTAACCCTAACCCTAACCCTAACCCTAGCCCTAACCCTAGCCCTAAGTCGTACCCTAACCCTAATCCTAACCCTAACCCAACCTTAACCCTAAAACTAACCTTAGCCCTTAAAACTAACCTAATAGAAACCCTAACCCTAACTCCTAACCCTAAGCCTAACCTAACCCTAACCCTAACCCTAGCCGTAACCCTAACCCTAACCCTAACCCTAGCCCTAACCCTAACCCTAACCCTAACCCTAACCTTAGCCCTAACCCTAACCCCTAACCCCTAACCGTAACGCTAACCCTAAGCCTAACCCCTAACCCCTAACCCCTAACCCTAACCATAACCCTAAACCCTAACCCTAACCCTAACCCTAACCCTAGCCCTAACCCTAGCCCTAAGTCGTACCCTAACCCTAATCCTAACCCTAACCCAACCTTAACCCTAAAACTAACCTTAGCCCTTAAAACTAACCTAATAGAAACCCTAACCCTAACTCCTAACCCTAAGCCTAACCTAACCCTAACCCTAACCCTAGCCGTAACCCTAACCCTAACCCTAACCCTAGCCCTAACCCTAACCCTAACCCTAACCCTAACCTTAGCCCTAACCCTAACCCCTAACCCCTAACCGTAACGCTAACCCTAAGCCTAACCCCTAACCCCTAACCCCTAACCCTAACCATAACCCTAAACCCTAACCCTAACCCTAACCCTAACCCTAGCCCTAACCCTAGCCCTAAGTCGTACCCTAACCCTAATCCTAACCCTAACCCAACCTTAACCCTAAAACTAACCTTAGCCCTTAAAACTAACCTAATAGAAACCCTAACCCTAACTCCTAACCCTAAGCCTAACCTAACCCTAACCCTAACCCTAGCCGTAACCCTAACCCTAACCCTAACCCTAGCCCTAACCCTAACCCTAACCCTAACCCTAACCTTAGCCCTAACCCTAACCCCTAACCCCTAACCGTAACGCTAACCCTAAGCCTAACCCCTAACCCCTAACCCCTAACCCTAACCATAACCCTAAACCCTAACCCTAACCCTAACCCTAACCCTAGCCCTAACCCTAGCCCTAAGTCGTACCCTAACCCTAATCCTAACCCTAACCCAACCTTAACCCTAAAACTAACCTTAGCCCTTAAAACTAACCTAATAGAAACCCTAACCCTAACTCCTAACCCTAAGCCTAACCTAACCCTAACCCTAACCCTAGCCGTAACCCTAACCCTAACCCTAACCCTAGCCCTAACCCTAACCCTAACCCTAACCCTAACCTTAGCCCTAACCCTAACCCCTAACCCCTAACCGTAACGCTAACCCTAAGCCTAACCCCTAACCCCTAACCCCTAACCCTAACCATAACCCTAAACCCTAACCCTAACCCTAACCCTAACCCTAGCCCTAACCCTAGCCCTAAGTCGTACCCTAACCCTAATCCTAACCCTAACCCAACCTTAACCCTAAAACTAACCTTAGCCCTTAAAACTAACCTAATAGAAACCCTAACCCTAACTCCTAACCCTAAGCCTAACCTAACCCTAACCCTAACCCTAGCCGTAACCCTAACCCTAACCCTAACCCTAGCCCTAACCCTAACCCTAACCCTAACCCTAACCTTAGCCCTAACCCTAACCCCTAACCCCTAACCGTAACGCTAACCCTAAGCCTAACCCTAACCCTAACCCTAACCTTAGCCCTAACCCTAACCCCTAACCCCTAACCGTAACGCTAACCCTAAGCCTAACCCCTAACCCCTAACCCCTAACCCTAACCATAACCCTAAACCCTAACCCTAACCCTAACCCTAACCCTAGCCCTAACCCTAGCCCTAAGTCGTACCCTAACCCTAATCCTAACCCTAACCCAACCTTAACCCTAAAACTAACCTTAGCCCTTAAAACTAACCTAATAGAAACCCTAACCCTAACTCCTAACCCTAAGCCTAACCTAACCCTAACCCTAACCCTAGCCGTAACCCTAACCCTAACCCTAACCCTAGCCCTAACCCTAACCCTAACCCTAACCCTAACCTTAGCCCTAACCCTAACCCCTAACCCCTAACCGTAACGCTAACCCTAAGCCTAACCCCTAACCCCTAACCCCTAACCCTAACCATAACCCTAAACCCTAACCCTAACCCTAACCCTAACCCTAGCCCTAACCCTAGCCCTAAGTCGTACCCTAACCCTAATCCTAACCCTAACCCAACCTTAACCCTAAAACTAACCTTAGCCCTTAAAACTAACCTAATAGAAACCCTAACCCTAACTCCTAACCCTAAGCCTAACCTAACCCTAACCCTAACCCTAGCCGTAACCCTAACCCTAACCCTAACCCTAGCCCTAACCCTAACCCTAACCCTAACCCTAACCTTAGCCCTAACCCTAACCCCTAACCCCTAACCGTAACGCTAACCCTAAGCCTAACCCCTAACCCCTAACCCCTAACCCTAACCATAACCCTAAACCCTAACCCTAACCCTAACCCTAACCCTAGCCCTAACCCTAGCCCTAAGTCGTACCCTAACCCTAATCCTAACCCTAACCCAACCTTAACCCTAAAACTAACCTTAGCCCTTAAAACTAACCTAATAGAAACCCTAACCCTAACTCCTAACCCTAAGCCTAACCTAACCCTAACCCTAACCCTAGCCGTAACCCTAACCCTAACCCTAACCCTAGCCCTAACCCTAACCCTAACCCTAACCCTAACCTTAGCCCTAACCCTAACCCCTAACCCCTAACCGTAACGCTAACCCTAAGCCTAACCCCTAACCCCTAACCCCTAACCCTAACCATAACCCTAAACCCTAACCCTAACCCTAACCCTAACCCTAGCCCTAACCCTAGCCCTAAGTCGTACCCTAACCCTAATCCTAACCCTAACCCAACCTTAACCCTAAAACTAACCTTAGCCCTTAAAACTAACCTAATAGAAACCCTAACCCTAACTCCTAACCCTAAGCCTAACCTAACCCTAACCCTAACCCTAGCCGTAACCCTAACCCTAACCCTAACCCTAGCCCTAACCCTAACCCTAACCCTAACCCTAACCTTAGCCCTAACCCTAACCCCTAACCCCTAACCGTAACGCTAACCCTAAGCCTAACCCCTAACCCCTAACCCCTAACCCTAACCATAACCCTAAACCCTAACCCTAACCCTAACCCTAACCCTAGCCCTAACCCTAGCCCTAAGTCGTACCCTAACCCTAATCCTAACCCTAACCCAACCTTAACCCTAAAACTAACCTTAGCCCTTAAAACTAACCTAATAGAAACCCTAACCCTAACTCCTAACCCTAAGCCTAACCTAACCCTAACCCTAACCCTAGCCGTAACCCTAACCCTAACCCTAACCCTAGCCCTAACCCTAACCCTAACCCTAACCCTAACCTTAGCCCTAACCCTAACCCCTAACCCCTAACCGTAACGCTAACCCTAAGCCTAACCCCTAACCCCTAACCCCTAACCCTAACCATAACCCTAAACCCTAACCCTAACCCTAACCCTAACCCTAGCCCTAACCCTAGCCCTAAGTCGTACCCTAACCCTAATCCTAACCCTAACCCAACCTTAACCCTAAAACTAACCTTAGCCCTTAAAACTAACCTAATAGAAACCCTAACCCTAACTCCTAACCCTAAGCCTAACCTAACCCTAACCCTAACCCTAGCCGTAACCCTAACCCTAACCCTAACCCTAGCCCTAACCCTAACCCTAACCCTAACCCTAACCTTAGCCCTAACCCTAACCCCTAACCCCTAACCGTAACGCTAACCCTAAGCCTAACCCCTAACCCCTAACCCCTAACCCTAACCATAACCCTAAACCCTAACCCTAACCCTAACCCTAACCCTAGCCCTAACCCTAGCCCTAAGTCGTACCCTAACCCTAATCCTAACCCTAACCCAACCTTAACCCTAAAACTAACCTTAGCCCTTAAAACTAACCTAATAGAAACCCTAACCCTAACTCCTAACCCTAAGCCTAACCTAACCCTAACCCTAACCCTAGCCGTAACCCTAACCCTAACCCTAACCCTAGCCCTAACCCTAACCCTAACCCTAACCCTAACCTTATCCCTAACCCTAACCCCTAACCCCTAACCGTAACGCTAACCCTAAGCCTAACCCCTAACCCCTAACCCCTAACCCTAACCATAACCCTAAACCCTAACCCTAACCCTAACCCTAACCCTAGCCCTAACCCTAGCCCTAAGTCGTACCCTAACCCTAATCCTAACCCTAACCCAACCTTAACCCTAAAACTAACCTTAGCCCTTAAAACTAACCTAATAGAAACCCTAACCCTAACTCCTAACCCTAAGCCTAACCTAACCCTAACCCTAACCCTAGCCGTAACCCTAACCCTAACCCTAACCCTAGCCCTAACCCTAACCCTAACCCTAACCCTAACCTTAGCCCTAACCCTAACCCCTAACCCCTAACCGTAACGCTAACCCTAAGCCTAACCCCTAACCCCTAACCCCTAACCCTACCATAACCCTAAACCCTAACCCTAACCCTAACCCTAACCCTAGCCCTAACCCTAGCCCTAGAGTCGTACCCTAACCCTAATCCTAACCCTAACCCAACCTTAACCCTAAAACTAACCTTAGCCCTTAAAACTAACCTAATAGAAACCCTAACCCTAACTCCTAACCCTAAGCCTAACCTAACCCTAACCCTAACCCTAGCCGTAACCCTAACCCTAACCCTAACCCTAGCCCTAACCCTAACCCTAACCCTAACCCTAACCTTAGCCCTAACCCTAACCCCTAACCCCTAACCGTAACGCTAACCCTAAGCCTAACCCCTAACCCCTAACCCCTAACCCTAACCATAACCCTAAACCCTAACCCTAACCCTAACCCTAACCCTAGCCCTAACCCTAGCCCTAAGTCGTACCCTAACCCTAATCCTAACCCTAACCCAACCTTAACCCTAAAACTAACCTTAGCCCTTAAAACTAACCTAATAGAAACCCTAACCCTAACTCCTAACCCTAAGCCTAACCTAACCCTAACCCTAACCCTAGCCGTAACCCTAACCCTAACCCTAACCCTAGCCCTAACCCTAACCCTAACCTTATCCCTAACCCTAACCCCTAACCCCTAACCGTAACGCTAACCCTAAGCCTAACCCCTAACCCCTAACCCCTAACCCTAACCATAACCCTAAACCCTAACCCTAACCCTAACCCTAACCCTAGCCCTAACCCTAGCCCTAGAGTCGTACCCTAACCCTAATCCTAACCCTAACCCAACCTTAACCCTAAAACTAACCTTAGCCCTTAAAACTAACCTAATAGAAACCCTAACCCTAACTCCTAACCCTAAGCCTAACCTAACCCTAACCCTAACCCTAGCCGTAACCCTAACCCTAACCCTAACCCTAGCCCTAACCCTAACCCTAACCCTAGCCATAACCCTAACCCTAACCCTAACCCTAGCCCTAACCCTAACCCTAACCCTAACCCTAACCTAAGCCCTAACCCATACCCCTAACCCCTAACCGTAACGCTAACCCTAAGCCTAACCCCTAACCCCTAACCCCAACCCTAACCATAACCCTAAACCCTAACCCTAACCCTAACCCTAACCCTAGCCCTAACCCTAGCCCTAAGTCGTACCCTAACCCTAATCCTAACCCTAACCCAACCTTAACCCTAAAACTAACCTTAGCCCTTAAAACTAACCTAATAGAAACCCTAACCCTAACTCCTAACCCTAAGCCTAACCTAACCCTAACCCTAACCCTAGCTGTAACCCTAACCCTAACCCTAACCCTAGCCCTAACCCTAACCCTAACGCTAACCCTAACCTTAGCCCTAACCCTAACCCCTAACCCCTAACCGTAACGCTAACCCTAAGCCTAACCCCTAACCCCTAACACCTAACCCTAACCATAACCCTAAACCCTAACCCTAACCCTAACCCTAACCCTAGCCCTAACCCTAGCCCTAAGTCGTACCCTAACCCTAATCCTAACCCTAACCCAACCTTAACCCTAAAACTAACCTTAGCCCTTAAAACTAACCTAATAGAAACCCTAACCCTAACTCCTAACCCTAAGCCTAACCTAACCCTAACCCTAACCCTAGCCGTAACCCTAACCCTAACCCTAACCCTAGCCCTAACCCTAACCCTAACCCTAACCCTAATCTTAGCCCTAACCCTAACCCCTAACCCCTAACCGTAACGCTAACCCTAAGCCTAACCCCTAACCCCTAACCCCTAACCCTAACCATAACCCTAAACCCTAACCCTAACCCTAACCCTAACCCTAGCCCTAACCCTAACCCTAGCCCTAACCCTAGCCCTAAGTCGTACCCTAACCCTAATCCTAACCCTAACCCAACCTTAACCCTAAAACTAACCTTAGCCCTTAAAACTAACCTAATAGAAACCCTAACCCTAACTCCTAACCCTAAGCCTAACCTAACCCTAACCCTAACCCTAGCCGTAACCCTAACCCTAACCCTAACCCTAGCCCTAACCCTAACCCTAACCCTAACCCTAACCTTAGCCCTAACCCTAACCCCTAACCCCTAACCGTAACGCTAACCCTAAGCCTAACCCCTAACCCCTAACCCCTAACCCTAACCATACACCCTAAACCCTAACCATAACCCTAACCCTAGCCCTAACCCTAGCCCTAAGTCGTACCCTAACCCTAATCCTAACCCTAACCCAACCTTAACCCTAAAACTAACCTTAGCCCTTAAAACTAACCTAATAGAAACCCTAACCCTAACTCCTAACCCTAAGCCTAACCTAACCCTAACCCTAACCCTAGCCGTAACCCTAACCCTAACCCTAACCCTAGCCCTAACCCTAACCCTAACCCTAACCCTAACCTTAGCCCTAAGCCTAACCCCTAACCCCTAACCGTAACGCTAACCCTAAGCCTAACCCCTAACCCCTAACCCCTAACCATAACCCTAAACCCTAACCCTAACCCTAACCCTAACCCTAGCCCTAACCCTAGCCCTAAGTCGTACCCTAACCCTAATCCTAACCCTAACCCAACCTTAACCCTAAAACTAACCTTAGCCCTTAAAACTAACCTAATAGAAACCCTAACCCTAACTCCTAACCCTAAGCCTAACCTAACCCTAACCCTAACCCTAGCCGTAACCCTAACCCTAACCCTAGCCCTAACCCTAACCCTAACCCTAACCCTAACCTTAGCCCTAACCCTAACCCCTAACCCCTAACCGTAACGCTAACCCTAAGCCTAACCCCTAACCCCTAACCCCTAACCCTAACCATAACCCTAAACCCTAACCCTAACCCTAACCCTAGCCCTAACCCTAGCCCTAAGTCGTACCCTAACCCTAATCCTAACCCTAACCCAACCTTAACCCTAAAACTAACCTTAGCCCTTAAAACTAACCTAATAGAAACCCTAACCCTAACTCCTAACCCTAAGCCTAACCTAACCCTAACCCTAACCCTAGCCGTAACCCTAACCCTAACCCTAACCCTAGCCCTAACCCTAACCCTAACCCTAACCCTAAACCTAACCTTAGCCCTAACCCTAACCCCTAACCCCTAACCGTAACGCTAACCCTAAGCCTAACCCCTAACCCCTAACCCCTAACCCTAACCATAACCCTAAACCCTAACCCTAACCCTAACCCTAACCCTAGCCCTAACCCTAGCCCTAAGTCGTACCCTAACCCTAATCCTAACGCTAACCCAACCTTAACCCTAAAACTAACATTAGCCCTTAAAACTAACCTAATAGAAACCCTAACCCTAACTCCTAACCCTAAGCCTAACCTAACCCTAACCCTAACCCTAGCCGTAACCCTAACCCTAACCCTAACCCTAGCCCTAACCCTAACCCTAACCCTAACCCTAACCTTAGCCCTAACCCTAACCCCTAACCCCTAACCGTAACGCTAACCCTAAGCCTAACCCCTAACCCCTAACCCCTAACCCTAACCATAACCCTAAACCCTAACCCTAACCCTAACCCTAACCCTAGCCCTAACCCTAGCCCTAGAGTCGTACCCTAACCCTAATCCTAACCCTAACCCAACCTTAACCCTAAAACTAACCTTAGCCCTTAAAACTAACCTAATAGAAACCCTAACCCTAACTCCTAACCCTAAGCCTAACCTAACCCTAACCCTAACCCTAGCCGTAACCCTAACCCTAACCCTAGCCCTAACCCTAACCCTAACCCTAACCCTAACCTTAGCCCTAACCCTAACCCCTAACCCCTAACCGTAACGCTAACCCTAAGCCTAACCCCTAACCCCTAACCCCTAACCCTAACCATAACCCTAAACCCTAACCCTAACCCTAACCCTAACCCTAGCCCTAACCCTAGCCCTAAGTCGTACCCTAACCCTAATCCTAACCCTAACCCAACCTTAACCCTAAAACTAACCTTAGCCCTTAAAACTAACCTAATAGAAACCCTAACCCTAACTCCTAACCCTAAGCCTAACCTAACCCTAACCCTAACCCTAGCCGTAACCCTAACCCTAACCCTAACCCTAGCCCTAACCCTAACCCTAACCTTAGCCCTAACCCTAACCCCTAACCCCTAACCGTAACGCTAACCCTAAGCCTAACCCCTAACCCCTAACCCCTAACCCTAACCATAACCCTAAACCCTAACCCTAACCCTAACCCTAACCCTAGCCCTAACCCTAGCCCTAAGTCGTACCCTAACCCTAATCCTAACCCTAACCCAACCTTAACCCTAAAACTAACCTTAGCCCTTAAAACTAACCTAATAGAAACCCTAACCCTAACTCCTAACCCTAAGCCTAACCTAACCCTAACCCTAACCCTAGCCGTAACCCTAACCCTAACCCTAACCCTAGCCCTAACCCTAACCCTAACCCTAACCCTAACCTTATCCCTAACCCTAACCCCTAACCCCTAACCGTAACGCTAACCCTAAGCCTAACCCCTAACCCCTAACCCCTAACCCTAACCATAACCCTAAACCCTAACCCTAACCCTAACCCTAACCCTAGCCCTAACCCTAGCCCTAAGTCGTACCCTAACCCTAATCCTAACCCTAACCCAACCTTAACCCTAAAACTAACCTTAGCCCTTAAAACTAACCTAATAGAAACCCTAACCCTAACTCCTAACCCTAAGCCTAACCTAACCCTAACCCTAACCCTAGCCGTAACCCTAACCCTAACCCTAACCCTAGCCCTAACCCTAACCCTAACCCTAACCCTAACCTTAGCCCTAACCCTAACCCCTAACCCCTAACCGTAACGCTAACCCTAAGCCTAACCCCTAACCCCTAACCCCTAACCCTAACCATAACCCTAAACCCTAACCCTAACCCTAACCCTAACCCTAGCCCTAACCCTAGCCCTAGAGTCGTACCCTAACCCTAATCCTAACCCTAACCCAACCTTAACCCTAAAACTAACCTTAGCCCTTAAAACTAACCTAATAGAAACCCTAACCCTAACTCCTAACCCTAAGCCTAACCTAACCCTAACCCTAACCCTAGCCGTAACCCTAACCCTAACCCTAACCCTAGCCCTAACCCTAACCCTAACCCTAACCCTAACCTTAGCCCTAACCCTAACCCCTAACCCCTAACCGTAACGCTAACCCTAAGCCTAACCCCTAACCCCTAACCCCTAACCCTAACCATAACCCTAAACCCTAACCCTAACCCTAACCCTAACCCTAGCCCTAACCCTAGCCCTAAGTCGTACCCTAACCCTAATCCTAACCCTAACCCAACCTTAACCCTAAAACTAACCTTAGCCCTTAAAACTAACCTAATAGAAACCCTAACCCTAACTCCTAACCCTAAGCCTAACCTAACCCTAACCCTAACCCTAGCCGTAACCCTAACCCTAACCCTAACCCTAGCCCTAACCCTAACCCTAACCTTATCCCTAACCCTAACCCCTAACCCCTAACCGTAACGCTAACCCTAAGCCTAACCCCTAACCCCTAACCCCTAACCCTAACCATAACCCTAAACCCTAACCCTAACCCTAACCCTAACCCTAGCCCTAACCCTAGCCCTAGAGTCGTACCCTAACCCTAATCCTAACCCTAACCCAACCTTAACCCTAAAACTAACCTTAGCCCTTAAAACTAACCTAATAGAAACCCTAACCCTAACTCCTAACCCTAAGCCTAACCTAACCCTAACCCTAACCCTAGCCGTAACCCTAACCCTAACCCTAACCCTAGCCCTAACCCTAACCCTAACCCTAGCCATAACCCTAACCCTAACCCTAACCCTAGCCCTAACCCTAACCCTAACCCTAACCCTAACCTAAGCCCTAACCCATACCCCTAACCCCTAACCGTAACGCTAACCCTAAGCCTAACCCCTAACCCCTAACCCCAACCCTAACCATAACCCTAAACCCTAACCCTAACCCTAACCCTAACCCTAGCCCTAACCCTAGCCCTAAGTCGTACCCTAACCCTAATCCTAACCCTAACCCAACCTTAACCCTAAAACTAACCTTAGCCCTTAAAACTAACCTAATAGAAACCCTAACCCTAACTCCTAACCCTAAGCCTAACCTAACCCTAACCCTAACCCTAGCTGTAACCCTAACCCTAACCCTAACCCTAGCCCTAACCCTAACCCTAACGCTAACCCTAACCTTAGCCCTAACCCTAACCCCTAACCCCTAACCGTAACGCTAACCCTAAGCCTAACCCCTAACCCCTAACACCTAACCCTAACCATAACCCTAAACCCTAACCCTAACCCTAACCCTAACCCTAGCCCTAACCCTAGCCCTAAGTCGTACCCTAACCCTAATCCTAACCCTAACCCAACCTTAACCCTAAAACTAACCTTAGCCCTTAAAACTAACCTAATAGAAACCCTAACCCTAACTCCTAACCCTAAGCCTAACCTAACCCTAACCCTAACCCTAGCCGTAACCCTAACCCTAACCCTAACCCTAGCCCTAACCCTAACCCTAACCCTAACCCTAATCTTAGCCCTAACCCTAACCCCTAACCCCTAACCGTAACGCTAACCCTAAGCCTAACCCCTAACCCCTAACCCCTAACCCTAACCATAACCCTAAACCCTAACCCTAACCCTAACCCTAACCCTAGCCCTAACCCTAACCCTAGCCCTAACCCTAGCCCTAAGTCGTACCCTAACCCTAATCCTAACCCTAACCCAACCTTAACCCTAAAACTAACCTTAGCCCTTAAAACTAACCTAATAGAAACCCTAACCCTAACTCCTAACCCTAAGCCTAACCTAACCCTAACCCTAACCCTAGCCGTAACCCTAACCCTAACCCTAACCCTAGCCCTAACCCTAACCCTAACCCTAACCCTAACCTTAGCCCTAACCCTAACCCCTAACCCCTAACCGTAACGCTAACCCTAAGCCTAACCCCTAACCCCTAACCCCTAACCCTAACCATAACCCTAAACCCTAACCCTAACCCTAACCCTAACCCTAGCCCTAACCCTAGCCCTAAGTCGTACCCTAACCCTAATCCTAACCCTAACCCAACCTTAACCCTAAAACTAACCTTAGCCCTTAAAACTAACCTAATAGAAACCCTAACCCTAACTCCTAACCCTAAGCCTAACCTAACCCTAACCCTAACCCTAGCCGTAACCCTAACCCTAACCCTAACCCTAGCCCTAACCCTAACCCTAACCCTAACCCTAACCTTAGCCCTAACCCTAACCCCTAACCCCTAACCGTAACGCTAACCCTAAGCCTAACCCCTAACCCCTAACCCCTAACCCTAACCATAACCCTAAACCCTAACCCTAACCCTAACCCTAGCCCTAACCCTAGCCCTAAGTCGTACCCTAACCCTAATCCTAACCCTAACCCAACCTTAACCCTAAAACTAACCTTAGCCCTTAAAACTAACCTAATAGAAACCCTAACCCTAACTCCTAACCCTAAGCCTAAACTAACCCTAACCCTAACCCTAGCCGTAACCCTAACCCTAACCCTAACCCTAGCCCTAACCCTAACCCTAACCCTAACCCTAACCTTAGCCCTAACCCTAACCCCTAACCCCTAACCGTAACGCTAACCCTAAGCCTAACCCCTAACCCCTAACCCCTAACCCTAACCATAACCCTAAACCCTAACCCTAACCCTAACCCTAACCCTAGCCCTAACCCTAGCCCTAAGTCGTACCCTAACCCTAATCCTAACCCTAACCCAACCTTAACCCTAAAACTAACCTTAGCCCTTAAAACTAACCTAATAGAAACCCTAACCCTAACTCCTAACCCTAAGCCTAACCTAACCCTAACCCTAACCCTAGCCGTAACCCTAACCCTAACCCTAACCCTAGCCCTAACCCTAACCCTAACCCTAACCCTAACCTTAGCCCTAACCCTAACCCCTAACCCCTAACCGTAACGCTAACCCTAAGCCTAACCCCTAACCCCTAACCCCTAACCCTAACCATAACCCTAAACCCTAACCCTAACCCTAACCCTAACCCTAGCCCTAACCCTAGCCCTAGAGTCGTACCCTAACCCTAATCCTAACCCTAACCCAACCTTAACCCTAAAACTAACCTTAGCCCTTAAAACTAACCTAATAGAAACCCTAACCCTAACTCCTAACCCTAAGCCTAACCTAACCCTAACCCTAACCCTAGCCGTAACCCTAACCCTAACCCTAACCCTAGCCCTAACCCTAACCCTAACCCTAACCCTAACCTTAGCCCTAACCCTAACCCCTAACCCCTAACCGTAACGCTAACCCTAAGCCTAACCCCTAACCCCTAACCCCTAACCCTAACCATAACCCTAAACCCTAACCCTAACCCTAACCCTAACACTAGCCCTAACCCTAGCCCTAAGTCGTACCCTAACCCTAATCCTAACCCTAACCCAACCTTAACCCTAAAACTAACCTTAGCCCTTAAAACTAACCTAATAGAAACCCTAACCCTAACTCCTAACCCTAAGCCTAACCTAACCCTAACCCTAACCCTAGCCGTAACCCTAACCCTAACCCTAGCCCTAACCCTAACCCTAAACCTAACCCTAACCTTAGCCCTAACACTAACCCCTAACCCCTAACCGTAACGCTAACCCTAAGCCTAACCCCTAACCCCTAACCCCTAACCCTAACCATAACCCTAAACCCTAACCCTAACCCTAACCCTAACCCTAGCCCTAACCCTAGCCCTAAGTCGTACCCTAACCCTAATCCTAACCCTAACCCAACCTTAACCCTAAAACTAACCTTAGCCCTTAAAACTAACCTAATAGAAACCCTAACCCTAACTCCTAACCCTAAGCCTAACCTAACCCTAACCCTAACCCTAGCCGTAACCCTAACCCTAACCCTAACCCTAGCCCTAACCCTAACCCTAACCTTAGCCCTAACCCTAACCCCTAACCCCTAACCGTAACGCTAACCCTAAGCCTAACCCCTAACCCCTAACCCCTAACCCTAACCATAACCCTAAACCCTAACCCTAACCCTAACCCTAACCCTAGCCCTAACCCTAGCCCTAAGTCGTACCCTAACCCTAATCCTAACCCTAACCCAACCTTAACCCTAAAACTAACCTTAGCCCTTAAAACTAACCTAATAGAAACCCTAACCCTAACTCCTAACCCTAAGCCTAACCTAACCCTAAGCCTAACCCCTAACCCCTAACCCCTAACCCTAACCATAACCCTAAACCCTAACCCTAACCCTAACCCTAACCCTAGCCCTAACCCTAGCCCTAAGTCGTACCCTAACCCTAATCCTAACCCTAACCCAACCTTAACCCTAAAACTAACCTTAGCCCTTAAAACTAACCTAATAGAAACCCTAACCCTAACTCCTAACCCTAAGCCTAACCTAACCCTAACCCTAACCCTAGCCGTAACCCTAACCCTAACCCTAACCCTAGCCCTAACCCTAACCCTAACCCTAGCCATAACCCTAACCCTAACCCTAACCCTAGCCCTAACCCTAACCCTAACCCTAGCCATAACCCTAACCCTAACCCTAACCCTAGCCCTAACCCTAACCCTAACCCTAACCCTAACCTTAGCCCTAACCCAAACCCCTAACCCCTAACCGTAACGCTAACCCTAAGCCTAACCCCTAACCCCTAACCCCTAACCCTAACCATAACCCTAAACCCTAACCCTAACCCTAACCCTAACCCTAGCCCTAACCCTAGCCCTAAGTCGTACCCTAACCCTAATCCTAACCCTAACCCAACCTTAACCCTAAAACTAACCTTAGCCCTTAAAACTAACCTAATAGAAACCCTAACCCTAACTCCTAACCCTAAGCTTAACCTAACCCTAACCCTAACCCTAGCTGTAACCCTAACCCTAACCCTAACCCTAGCCCTAACCCTAACCCTAACGGTAACCCTAACCTTAGCCCTAACCCTAACCCCTAACCCCTAACCGTAACGCTAACCCTAAGCCTAACCCCTAACCCCTAACCCCTAACCCTAACCATAACCCTAAACCCTAACCCTAACCCTAACCCTAACCCTAGCCCTAACCCTAGCCCTAAGTCGTACCCTAACCCTAATCCTAACCCTAACCCAACCTTAACCCTAAAACTAACCTTAGCCCTTAAAACTAACCTAATAGAAACCCTAACCCTAACTCCTAACCCTAAGCCTAACCTAACCCTAACCCTAACCCTAGCCGTAACCCTAACCCTAACCCTAACCCTAGCCCTAACCCTAACCCTAACCCTAACCCTAACCTTAGCCCTAACCCTAACCCCTAACCCCTAACCGTAACGCTAACCCTAAGCCTAACCCCTAACCCCTAACCCCTAACCCTAACCATAACCCTAAACCCTAACCCTAACCCTAACCCTAACCCTAGCCCTAACCCTAACCCTAGCCCTAACCCTAGCCCTAAGTCGTACCCTAACCCTAATCCTAACCCTAACCCAACCTTAACCCTAAAACTAACCTTAGCCCTTAAAACTAACCTAATAGAAACCCTAACCCTAACTCCTAACCCTAAGCCTAACCTAACCCTAACCCTAACCCTAGCCGTAACCCTAACCCTAACCCTAACCCTAGCCCTAACCCTAACCCTAACCCTAACCCTAACCTTAGCCCTAACCCTAACCCCTAACCCCTAACCGTAACGCTAACCCTAAGCCTAACCCCTAACCCCTAACCCCTAACCCTAACCATAACCCTAAACCCTAACCCTAACCCTAACCCTAACCCTAGCCCTAACCCTAGCCCTAAGTCGTACCCTAACCCTAATCCTAACCCTAACCCAACCTTAACCCTAAAACTAACCTTAGCCCTTAAAACTAACCTAATAGAAACCCTAACCCTAACTCCTAACCCTAAGCCTAACCTAACCCTAACCCTAACCCTAGCCGTAACCCTAACCCTAACCCTAACCCTAGCCCTAACCCTAACCCTAACCCTAACCCTAACCTTAGCCCTAACCCTAACCCCTAACCCCTAACCGTAACGCTAACCCTAAGCCTAACCCCTAACCCCTAACCCCTAACCCTAACCATAACCCTAAACCCTAACCCTAACCCTAACCCTAACCCTAGCCCTAACCCTAGCCCTAAGTCGTACCCTAACCCTAATCCTAACCCTAACCCAACCTTAACCCTAAAACTAACCTTAGCCCTTAAAACTAACCTAATAGAAACCCTAACCCTAACTCCTAACCCTAAGCCTAACCTAACCCTAACCCTAACCCTAGCCGTAACCCTAACCCTAACCCTAACCCTAGCCCTAACCCTAACCCTAACCCTAACCCTAACCTTAGCCCTAACCCTAACCCCTAACCCCGAACCGTAACGCTAACCCTAAGCCTAACCCCTAACCCCTAACCCCTAACCCTAACCATAACCCTAAACCCTAACCCTAACCCTAACCCTAGCCCTAACCCTAGCCCTAAGTCGTACCCTAACCCTAATCCTAACCCTAACCCAACCTTAACCCTAAAACTAACCTTAGCCCTTAAAACTAACCTAATAGAAACCCTAACCCTAACTCCTAACCCTAAGCCTAACCTAACCCTAACCCTAACCCTAGCCGTAACCCTAACCCTAACCCTAACCCTAGCCCTAACCCTAACCCTAACCCTAACCCTAACCTTAGCCCTAACCCATACCCCTAACCCCTAACCGTAACGCTAACCCTAAGCCTAACCCCTAACCCCTAACCCCTAACCCTAACCATAACCCTAAACCCTAACCCTAACCCTAACCCTAACCCTAGCCCTAACCCTAGCCCTAAGTCGTACCCTAACCCTAATCCTAACCCTAACCCAACCTTAACCCTAAAACTAACCTTAGCCCTTAAAACTAACCTAATAGAAACCCTAACCCTAACTCCTAACCCTAAGCCTAACCTAACCCTAACCCTAACCCTAGCCGTAACCCTAACCCTAACCCTAACCCTAGCCCTTACCCTAACCCTAACCCTAACGCTAACCTTAGCCCTAACCCTAACCCCTAACCCCGAACCGTAACGCTAACCCTAAGCCTAACCCCTAACCCCTAACCCTAACCATAACCCTAAACCCTAACCCTAACCCTAACCCTAGCCCTAACCCTAGCCCTAAGTCGTACCCTAACCCTAATCCTAACCCTAACCCAACCTTAACCCTAAAACTAACCTTAGCCCTTAAAACTAACCTAATAGAAACCCTAACCCTAACTCCTAACCCTAAGCCTAACCTAACCCTAACCCTAACCCTAGCCGTAACCCTAACCCTAACCCTAACCCTAGCCCTAACCCTAACCCTAACCCTAACCCTAACCTTAGCCCTAACCCTAACCCCTAACCCCTAACCGTAACGCTAACCCTAAGCCTAACCCCTAACCCCTAAACCCTAACCCTAACCATAACCCTAAACCCTAACCCTAACCCTAGCCCTAACCCTAGCCCTAAGTCGTACCCTAACCCTAATCCTAACCCTAACCCAACCTTAACCCTAAAACTAACCTTAGCCCTTAAAACTAACCTAATAGAAACCCTAACCCTAACTCCTAACCCTAAGCCTAACCTAACCCTAACCCTAACCCTAGCCGTAACCCTAACCCTAGCCGTAACCCTAACCCTAACCCTAACCCTAGCCCTAACCCTAACCCTAACCCTAACCCTAACCTTAGCCCTAACCCTAACCCCTAACCCCGAACCGTAACGCTAACCCTAAGCCTAACCCCTAACCCCTAACCCCTAACCCTAACCATAACCCTAAACCCTAACCCTAACCCTAACCCTAGCCCTAACCCTAGCCCTAAGTCGTACCCTAACCCTAATCCTAACCCTAAGCCAACCTTAACCCTAAAACTAACCTTAGCCCTTAAAACTAACCTAATAGAAACCCTAACCCTAACTCCTAACCCTAAGCCTAACCTAACCCTAACCCTAACCCTAGCCGTAACCCTAACCCTAACCCTAACCCTAGCCCTAACCCTAACCCTAACCCTAACCCTAACCTTAGCCCTAACCCTAACCCCTAACCCCTAACCGTAACGCTAACCCTAAGCCTAACCCCTAACCCCTAACCCCTAACCCTAACCATAACCCTAAACCCTAACCCTAACCCTAACCCTAACCCTAGCCCTAACCCTAGCCCTAAGTCGTACCCTAACCCTAATCCTAACCCTAACCCAAACTTAACCCTAAAACTAAACTTAGCCCTTAAAACTAACCTAATAGAAACCCTAACCCTAACTCCTAACCCTAAGCCTAACCTAACCCTAACCCTAACCCTAGCCGTAACCCTAACCCTAACCCTAACCCTAGCCCTAACCCTAACCCTAACCCTAACCCTAACCTTAGCCCTAACCCTAACCCCTAACCCCTAACCGTAACGCTAACCCTAAGCCTAACCCCTAACCCCTAACCCTAACCATAACCCTAAACCCTAACCCTAACCCTAACCCTAGCCCTAACCCTAGCCCTAAGTCGTACCCTAACCCTAATCCTAACCCTAACCCAACCTTAAACCTAAAACTAACCTTAGCCCTTAAAACTAACCTAATAGAAACCCTAACCCTAACTCCTAACCCTAAGCCTAACCTAACCCTAAGCCTAATCTAACCCTAACTCTAACCCTAGCCGTAACCCTAACCCTAACCCTAACCCTAGCCCTAACCCTAACCCTAACCCTAACCCTAACCCCTAACCCCTAACCGTAACGCTAACCCTAAGCCTAACCCCTAACCCCTAACCCCTAACCATAACCATAACCCTAAACCCTAACCCTAACCCTAACCCTAACCCTAGCCCTAACCCTAGCCCTAAGTCGTACCCTAACCCTAATCCTAACCCTAACCCAACCTTAACCCTAAAACTAACCTTAGCCCTTAAAACTAACCTAATAGAAACCCTAACCCTAACTCCTAACCCTAAGCCTAACCTAACCCTAACCCTAACCCTAGCCGTAACCCTAACCCTAACCCTAACCCTAGCCCTAACCCTAACCCTAACCCTAACCCTAACCTTAGCCCTAACCCTAACCCCTAACCCCTAACCGTAACGTTAACCCTAAGCCTAACCCCTAACCCCTAAACCCTAACCCTAACCATAACCCTAAACCCTAACCCTAACCCTAGCCCTAACCCTAGCCCTAAGTCGTACCCTAACCCTAATCCTAACCCTAACCCAACCTTAACCCTAAAACTAACCTTAGCCCTTAAAACTAACCTAATAGAAACCCTAACCCTAACTCCTAACCCTAAGCCTAACCTAACCCTAACCCTAACCCTAGCTGTAACCCTAACCCTAACCCTAACCCTAGCCCTAACCCTAACCCTAACCCTAACCCTAACCTTAGCCCTAACCCTAACCCCTAACCCCTAACCGTAACGCTAACCCTAAGCCTAACCCCTAACCCCTAACCCCTAACCCTAACCATAACCCTAAACCCTAACCCTAACCCTAACCCTAACCCTAGCCCTAACCCTAACCCTAGCCCTAACCCTAGCCCTAAGTCGTACCCTAACCCTAATCCTAACCCTAACCCAACCTTAACCCTAAAACTAACCTTAGCCCTTAAAACTAACCTAATAGAAACCCTAACCCTAACTCCTAACCCTAAGCCTAACCTAACCCTAACCCTAACCCTAGCCGTAACCCTAACCCTAACCCTAACCCTAGCCCTAACCCTAACCCTAACCCTAACCCTAACCTTAGCCCTAACCCTAACCCCTAACCCCTAACCGTAACGCTAACCCTAAGCCTAACCCCTAACCCCTAACCCCTAACCCTAACCATAACCCTAAACCCTAACCCTAACCCTAACCCTAACCCTAGCCCTAACCCTAGCCCTAAGTCGTACCCTAACCCTAATCCTAACCCTAACCCAACCTTAACCCTAAAACTAACCTTAGCCCTTAAAACTAACCTAATAGAAACCCTAACCCTAACTCCTAACCCTAAGCCTAACCTAAGCCTAACCCTAACCCTAGCCGTAACCCTAACCCTAACCCTAACCCTAGCCCTAACCCTAACCCTAACCCTAACCCTAACCTTAGCCCTAACCCTAACCACTAACCCCTAACCGTAACGCTAACCCTAAGCCTAACCCCTAACCCCTAACCCCTAACCCTAACCATAACCCTAAACCCTAACCCTAACCCTAACCCTAACCCTAGCCCTAACCCTAGCCCTAAGTCGTACCCTAACCCTAATCCTAACCCTAACCCAAACTTAACCCTAAAACTAAACTTAGCCCTTAAAACTAACCTAATAGAAACCCTAACCCTAACTCCTAACCCTAAGCCTAACCTAACCCTAACCCTAACCCTAGCCGTAACCCTAACCCTAACCCTAACCCTAGCCCTAACCCTAACCCTAACCCTAACCCTAACCTTAGCCCTAACCCTAACCCCTAACCCCTAACCGTAACGCTAACCCTAAGCCTAACCCCTAACCCCTAACCCCTAACCCTAACCATAACCCTAAACCCTAACCCTAACCCTAACCCTAACCCTAGCCCTAACCCTAGCCCTAAGTCGTACCCTAACCCTAATCCTAACCCTAACCCAACCTTAACCCTAAAACTAACCTTAGCCCTTAAAACTAACCTAATAGAAACCCTAACCCTAACTCCTAACCCTAAGCCTAACCTAACCCTAACCCTAACCCTAGCCGTAACCCTAACCCTAACCCTAACCCTAGCCCTTACCCTAACCCTAACCCTAACCCTAACCTTAGCCCTAACCCTAACCCCTAACCCCGAACCGTAACGCTAACCCTAAGCCTAACCCCTAACCCCTAACCCTAACCATAACCCTAAACCCTAACCCTAACCCTAACCCTAGCCCTAACCCTAGCCCTAAGTCGTACCCTAACCCTAATCCTAACCCTAACCCAACCTTAACCCTAAAACTAACCTTAGCCCTTAAAACTAACCTAATAGAAACCCTAACCCTAACTCCTAACCCTAAGCCTAACCTAACCCTAACCCTAACCCTAGCCGTAACCCTAACCCTAACCCTAACCCTAGCCCTAACCCTAACCCTAACCCTAACCCTAACCTTAGCCCTAACCCTAACCCCTAACCACTAACCGTAACGCTAACCCTAAGCCTAACCCCTAACCCCTAAACCCTAACCCTAACCATAACCCTAAACCCTAACCCTAACCCTAGCCCTAACCCTAGCCCTAAGTCGTACCCTAACCCTAATCCTAACCCTAACCCAACCTTAACCCTAAAACTAACCTTAGCCCTTAAAACTAACCTAATAGAAACCCTAACCCTAACTCCTAACCCTAAGCCTAACCTAACCCTAACCCTAACCCTAGCCGTAACCCTAACCCTAGCCGTAACCCTAACCCTAACCCTAACCCTAGCCCTAACCCTAACCCTAACCCTAACCCTAACCTTAGCCCTAACCCTAACCCCTAACCCCGAACCGTAACGCTAACCCTAAGCCTAACCCCTAACCCCTAACCCCTAACCCTAACCATAACCCTAAACCCTAACCCTAACCCTAACCCTAGCCCTAACCCTAGCCCTAAGTCGTACCCTAACCCTAATCCTAACCCTAAGCCAACCTTAACCCTAAAACTAACCTTAGCCCTTAAAACTAACCTAATAGAAACCCTAACCCTAACTCCTAACCCTAAGCCTAACCTAACCCTAACCCTAACCCTAGCCGTAACCCTAACCCTAACCCTAACCCTAGCCCTAACCCTAACCCTAACCCTAACCCTAACCTTAGCCCTAACCCTAACCCCTAACCCCTAACCGTAACGCTAACCCTAAGCCTAACCCCTAACCCCTAACCCCTAACCCTAACCATAACCCTAAACCCTAACCCTAACCCTAACCCTAACCCTAGCCCTAACCCTAGCCCTAAGTCGTACCCTAACCCTAATCCTAACCCTAACCCAAACTTAACCCTAAAACTAAACTTAGCCCTTAAAACTAACCTAATAGAAACCCTAACCCTAACTCCTAACCCTAAGCCTAACCTAACCCTAACCCTAACCCTAGCCGTAACCCTAACCCTAACCCTAACCCTAGCCCTAACCCTAACCCTAACCCTAACCCTAACCTTAGCCCTAACCCTAACCCCTAACCCCTAACCGTAACGCTAACCCTAAGCCTAACCCCTAACCCCTAACCCTAACCATAACCCTAAACCCTAACCCTAACCCTAACCCTAGCCCTAACCCTAGCCCTAAGTCGTACCCTAACCCTAATCCTAACCCTAACCCAACCTTAAACCTAAAACTAACCTTAGCCCTTAAAACTAACCTAATAGAAACCCTAACCCTAACTCCTAACCCTAAGCCTAACCTAACCCTAAGCCTAATCTAACCCTAACTCTAACCCTAGCCGTAACCCTAACCCTAACCCTAACCCTAGCCCTAACCCTAACCCTAACCCTAACCCTAACCCCTAACCCCTAACCGTAACGCTAACCCTAAGCCTAACCCCTAACCCCTAACCCCTAACCATAACCATAACCCTAAACCCTAACCCTAACCCTAACCCTAACCCTAGCCCTAACCCTAGCCCTAAGTCGTACCCTAACCCTAATCCTAACCCTAACCCAACCTTAACCCTAAAACTAACCTTAGCCCTTAAAACTAACCTAATAGAAACCCTAACCCTAACTCCTAATCCTAAGCCTAACCTAACCCTAACCCTAACCCTAGCCGTAACCCTAACCCTAACCCTAACCCTAGCCCTAACCCTAACCCTAACCCTAACCCTAACCTTAGCCCTAACCCTAACCCCTAACCCCTAACCGTAACGCTAACCCTAAGCCTAACCCCTAACCCCTAAACCCTAACCCTAACCATAACCCTAAACCCTAACCCTAACCCTAGCCCTAACCCTAGCCCTAAGTCGTACCCTAACCCTAATCCTAACCCTAACCCAACCTTAACCCTAAAACTAACCTTAGCCCTTAAAACTAACCTAATAGAAACCCTAACCCTAACTCCTAACCCTAAGCCTAACCTAACCCTAACCCTAACCCTAGCTGTAACCCTAACCCTAACCCTAACCCTAGCCCTAACCCTAACCCTAACCCTAACCCTAACCTTAGCCCTAACCCTAACCCCTAACCCCTAACCGTAACGCTAACCCTAAGCCTAACCCCTAACCCCTAACCCCTAACCATAACCCTAAACCCTAACCCTAACCCTAACCCTAACCCTAGCCCTAACCCTAACCCTAGCCCTAACCCTAGCCCTAAGTCGTACCCTAACCCTAATCCTAACCCTAACCCAACCTTAACCCTAAAACTAACCTTAGCCCTTAAAACTAACCTAATAGAAACCCTAACCCTAACTCCTAACCCTAAGCCTAACCTAACCCTAACCCTATCCCTAGCCGTAACCCTAACCCTAACCCTAACCCTAGCCCTAACCCTAACCCTAACCCTAACCCTAACCTTAGCCCTAACCCTAACCCCTAACCCCTAACCGTAACGCTAACCCTAAGCCTAACCCCTAACCCCTAACCCCTAACCCTAACCATAACCCTAAACCCTAACCCTAACCCTAACCCTAACCCTAGCCCTAACCCTAGCCCTAAGTCGTACCCTAACCCTAATCCTAACCCTAACCCAACCTTAACCCTAAAACTAACCTTAGCCCTTAAAACTAACCTAATAGAAACCCTAACCCTAACTCCTAACCCTAAGCCTAACCTAACCCTAACCCTAACCCTAGCCGTAACCCTAACCCTAACCCTAACCCTAGCCCTAACCCTAACCCTAACCCTAACCCTAACCTTAGCCCTAACCCTAACCCCTAACCCCTAACCGTAACGCTAACCCTAAGCATAACCCCTAACCCCTAACCCCTAACCCTAACCATAACCCTAAACCCTAACCCTAACCCTAACCCTAGCCCTAACCCTAGCCCTAAGTCGTACCCTAACCCTAATCCTAACCCTAACCCAACCTTAACCCTAAAACTAACCTTAGCCCTTAAAACTAACCTAATAGAAACCCTAACCCTAACTCCTAACCCTAAGCCTAACCTAACCCTAACCCTAACCCTAGCCGTAACCCTAACCCTAACCCTAACCCTAGCCCTAACCCTAACCCTAACCCTAACCCTAACCTTAGCCCTAACCCTAACCCCTAACCACTAACCGTAACGCTAACCCTAAGCCTAACCCCTAACCCCTAAACCCTAACCCTAACCATAACCCTAAACCCTAACCCTAACCCTAGCCCTAACCCTAGCCCTAAGTCGTACCCTAACCCTAATCCTAACCCTAACCCAACCTTAACCCTAAAACTAACCTTAGCCCTTAAAACTAACCTAATAGAAACCCTAACCCTAACTCCTAACCCTAAGCCTAACCTAACCCTAACCCTAACCCTAGCCGTAACCCTAACCCTAGCCGTAACCCTAACCCTAACCCTAACCCTAGCCCTAACCCTAACCCTAACCCTAACCCTAACCTTAGCCCTAACCCTAACCCCTAACCCCGAACCGTAACGCTAACCCTAAGCCTAACCCCTAACCCCTAACCCCTAACCCTAACCATAACCCTAAACCCTAACCCTAACCCTAACCCTAGCCCTAACCCTAGCCCTAAGTCGTACCCTAACCCTAATCCTAACCCTAAGCCAACCTTAACCCTAAAACTAACCTTAGCCCTTAAAACTAACCTAATAGAAACCCTAACCCTAACTCCTAACCCTAAGCCTAACCTAACCCTAACCCTAACCCTAGCCGTAACCCTAACCCTAACCCTAACCCTAGCCCTAACCCTAACCCTAACCCTAACCCTAACCTTAGCCCTAACCCTAACCCCTAACCCCTAACCGTAACGCTAACCCTAAGCCTAACCCCTAACCCCTAACCCCTAACCCTAACCATAACCCTAAACCCTAACCCTAACCCTAACCCTAACCCTAGCCCTAACCCTAGCCCTAAGTCGTACCCTAACCCTAATCCTAACCCTAACCCAAACTTAACCCTAAAACTAAACTTAGCCCTTAAAACTAACCTAATAGAAACCCTAACCCTAACTCCTAACCCTAAGCCTAACCTAACCCTAACCCTAACCCTAGCCGTAACCCTAACCCTAACCCTAACCCTAGCCCTAACCCTAACCCTAACCCTAACCCTAACCTTAGCCCTAACCCTAACCCCTAACCCCTAACCGTAACGCTAACCCTAAGCCTAACCCCTAACCCCTAACCCTAACCATAACCCTAAACCCTAACCCTAACCCTAACCCTAGCCCTAACCCTAGCCCTAAGTCGTACCCTAACCCTAATCCTAACCCTAACCCAACCTTAAACCTAAAACTAACCTTAGCCCTTAAAACTAACCTAATAGAAACCCTAACCCTAACTCCTAACCCTAAGCCTAACCTAACCCTAAGCCTAATCTAACCCTAACTCTAACCCTAGCCGTAACCCTAACCCTAACCCTAACCCTAGCCCTAACCCTAACCCTAACCCTAACCCTAACCCCTAACCCCTAACCGTAACGCTAACCCTAAGCCTAACCCCTAACCCCTAACCCCTAACCATAACCATAACCCTAAACCCTAACCCTAACCCTAACCCTAACCCTAGCCCTAACCCTAGCCCTAAGTCGTACCCTAACCCTAATCCTAACCCTAACCCAACCTTAACCCTAAAACTAACCTTAGCCCTTAAAACTAACCTAATAGAAACCCTAACCCTAACTCCTAATCCTAAGCCTAACCTAACCCTAACCCTAACCCTAGCCGTAACCCTAACCCTAACCCTAACCCTAGCCCTAACCCTAACCCTAACCCTAACCCTAACCTTAGCCCTAACCCTAACCCCTAACCCCTAACCGTAACGCTAACCCTAAGCCTAACCCCTAACCCCTAAACCCTAACCCTAACCATAACCCTAAACCCTAACCCTAACCCTAGCCCTAACCCTAGCCCTAAGTCGTACCCTAACCCTAATCCTAACCCTAACCCAACCTTAACCCTAAAACTAACCTTAGCCCTTAAAACTAACCTAATAGAAACCCTAACCCTAACTCCTAACCCTAAGCCTAACCTAACCCTAACCCTAACCCTAGCTGTAACCCTAACCCTAACCCTAACCCTAGCCCTAACCCTAACCCTAACCCTAACCCTAACCTTAGCCCTAACCCTAACCCCTAACCCCTAACCGTAACGCTAACCCTAAGCCTAACCCCTAACCCCTAACCCCTAACCCTAACCATAACCCTAAACCCTAACCCTAACCCTAACCCTAACACTAGCCCTAACCCTAGCCCTAAGTCGTACCCTAACCCTAATCCTAACCCTAACCCAACCTTAACCCTAAAACTAACCTTAGCCCTTAAAACTAACCTAATAGAAACCCTAACCCTAACTCCTAACCCTAAGCCTAACCTAACCCTAACCCTAACCCTAGCCGTAACCCTAACCCTAACCCTAGCCCTAACCCTAACCCTAAACCTAACAATAACCTTAGCCCTAACACTAACCCCTAACCCCTAACCGTAACGCTAACCCTAAGCCTAACCCCTAACCCCTAACCCCTAACCCTAACCATAACCCTAAACCCTAACCCTAACCCTAACCCTAACCCTAGCCCTAACCCTAGCCCTAAGTCGTACCCTAACCCTAATCCTAACCCTAACCCAACCTTAACCCTAAAACTAACCTTAGCCCTTAAAACTAACCTAATAGAAACCCTAACCCTAACTCCTAACCCTAAGCCTAACCTAACCCTAACCCTAACCCTAGCCGTAACCCTAACCCTAACCCTAACCCTAGCCCTAACCCTAACCCTAACCTTAGCCCTAACCCTAACCCCTAACCCCTAACCGTAACGCTAACCCTAAGCCTAACCCCTAACCCCTAACCCCTAACCCTAACCATAACCCTAAACCCTAACCCTAACCCTAACCCTAACCCTAGCCCTAACCCTAGCCCTAAGTCGTACCCTAACCCTAATCCTAACCCTAACCCAACCTTAACCCTAAAACTAACCTTAGCCCTTAAAACTAACCTAATAGAAACCCTAACCCTAACTCCTAACCCTAAGCCTAACCTAACCCTAAGCCTAACCCCTAACCCCTAACCCCTAACCCTAACCATAACCCTAAACCCTAACCCTAACCCTAACCCTAACCCTAGCCCTAACCCTAGCCCTAAGTCGTACCCTAACCCTAATCCTAACCCTAACCCAACCTTAACCCTAAAACTAACCTTAGCCCTTAAAACTAACCTAATAGAAACCCTAACCCTAACTCCTAACCCTAAGCCTAACCTAACCCTAACCCTAACCCTAGCCGTAACCCTAACCCTAACCCTAACCCTAGCCCTAACCCTAACCCTAACCCTAGCCATAACCCTAACCCTAACCCTAACCCTAGCCCTAACCCTAACCCTAACCCTAGCCATAACCCTAACCCTAACCCTAACCCTAGCCCTAACCCTAACCCTAACCCTAACCCTAACCTTAGCCCTAACCCAAACCCCTAACCCCTAACCGTAACGCTAACCCTAAGCCTAACCCCTAACCCCTAACCCCTAACCCTAACCATAACCCTAAACCCTAACCCTACCCTAAACCCTAACCCTAACCCTAACCCTAACCCTAGCCCTAACCCTAGCCCTAAGTCGTACCCTAACCCTAATCCTAACCCTAACCCAACCTTAACCCTAAAACTAACCTTAGCCCTTAAAACTAACCTAATAGAAACCCTAACCCTAACTCCTAACCCTAAGCCTAACCTAACCCTAACCCTAACCCTAGCCGTAACCCTAACCCTAACCCTAACCCTAGCCCTAACCCTAACCCTAACCCTAACCCTAACCTTAGCCCTAACCCTAACCCCTAACCCCTAACCGTAACGCTAACCCTAAGCCTAACCCCTAACCCCTAACCCCTAACCCTAACCATAACCCTAAACCCTAACCCTAACCCTAACCCTAACCCTAGCCCTAACCCTAGCCCTAAGTCGTACCCTAACCCTAATCCTAACCCTAACCCAACCTTAACCCTAAAACTAACCTTAGCCCTTAAAACTAACCTAATAGAAACCCTAACCCTAACTCCTAACCCTAAGCCTAACCTAACCCTAACCCTAACCCTAGCCGTAACCCTAACCCTAACCCTAACCCTAGCCCTAACCCTAACCCTAACCCTAACCCTAACCTTAGCCCTAACCCTAACCCCTAACCCCTAACCGTAACGCTAACCCTAAGCCTAACCCCTAACCCCTAACCCCTAACCCTAACCATAACCCTAAACCCTAACCCTAACCCTAACCCTAACCCTAGCCCTAACCCTAGCCCTAAGTCGTACCCTAACCCTAATCCTAACCCTAACCCAACCTTAACCCTAAAACTAACCTTAGCCCTTAAAACTAACCTAATAGAAACCCTAACCCTAACTCCTAACCCTAAGCCTAACCTAACCCTAACCCTAACCCTAGCCGTAACCCTAACCCTAACCCTAACCCTAGCCCTAACCCTAACCCTAACCCTAACCCTAACCTTAGCCCTAACCCTAACCCCTAACCCCTAACCGTAACGCTAACCCTAAGCCTAACCCCTAACCCCTAACCCCTAACCCTAACCATAACCCTAAACCCTAACCCTAACCCTAACCCTAACCCTAGCCCTAACCCTAGCCCTAAGTCGTACCCTAACCCTAATCCTAACCCTAACCCAACCTTAACCCTAAAACTAACCTTAGCCCTTAAAACTAACCTAATAGAAACCCTAACCCTAACTCCTAACCCTAAGCCTAACCTAACCCTAACCCTAACCCTAGCCGTAACCCTAACCCTAACCCTAACCCTAGCCCTAACCCTAACCCTAACCCTAACCCTAACCTTAGCCCTAACCCTAACCCTAACCCTAGCCCTAACCCTAGCCCTAAGTCGTACCCTAACCCTAATCCTAACCCTAACCCAACCTTAACCCTAAAACTAACCTTAGCCCTTAAAACTAACCTAATAGAAACCCTAACCCTAACTCCTAACCCTAAGCCTAACCTAACCCTAACCCTAACCCTAGCCGTAACCCTAACCCTAACCCTAACCCTAGCCCTAACCCTAACCCTAACCCTAACCCTAACCTTAGCCCTAACCCTAACCCCTAACCCCTAACCGTAACGCTAACCCTAAGCCTAACCCCTAACCCCTAACCCCTAACCCTAACCATAACCCTAAACCCTAACCCTAACCCTAACCCTAACCCTAGCCCTAACCCTAGCCCTAAGTCGTACCCTAACCCTAATCCTAACCCTAACCCAACCTTAACCCTAAAACTAACCTTAGCCCTTAAAACTAACCTAATAGAAACCCTAACCCTAACTCCTAACCCTAAGCCTAACCTAACCCTAACCCTAACCCTAGCCGTAACCCTAACCCTAACCCTAACCCTAGCCCTAACCCTAACCCTAACCCTAACCCTAACCTTAGCCCTAACCCTAACCCCTAACCCCTAACCGTAACGCTAACCCTAAGCCTAACCCCTAACCCCTAACCCCTAACCCTAACCATAACCCTAAACCCTAACCCTAACCCTAACCCTAACCCTAGCCCTAACCCTAGCCCTAAGTCGTACCCTAACCCTAATCCTAACCCTAACCCAACCTTAACCCTAAAACTAACCTTAGCCCTTAAAACTAACCTAATAGAAACCCTAACCCTAACTCCTAACCCTAAGCCTAACCTAACCCTAACCCTAACCCTAGCCGTAACCCTAACCCTAACCCTAACCCTAGCCCTAACCCTAACCCTAACCCTAACCCTAACCTTAGCCCTAACCCTAACCCCTAACCCCTAACCGTAACGCTAACCCTAAGCCTAACCCCTAACCCCTAACCCCTAACCCTAACCATAACCCTAAACCCTAACCCTAACCCTAACCCTAACCCTAGCCCTAACCCTAGCCCTAAGTCGTACCCTAACCCTAATCCTAACCCTAACCCAACCTTAACCCTAAAACTAACCTTAGCCCTTAAAACTAACCTAATAGAAACCCTAACCCTAACTCCTAACCCTAAGCCTAACCTAACCCTAACCCTAACCCTAGCCGTAACCCTAACCCTAACCCTAACCCTAGCCCTAACCCTAACCCTAACCCTAACCCTAACCTTAGCCCTAACCCTAACCCCTAACCCCTAACCGTAACGCTAACCCTAAGCCTAACCCCTAACCCCTAACCCCTAACCCTAACCATAACCCTAAACCCTAACCCTAACCCTAACCCTAACCCTAGCCCTAACCCTAGCCCTAAGTCGTACCCTAACCCTAATCCTAACCCTAACCCAACCTTAACCCTAAAACTAACCTTAGCCCTTAAAACTAACCTAATAGAAACCCTAACCCTAACTCCTAACCCTAAGCCTAACCTAACCCTAACCCTAACCCTAGCCGTAACCCTAACCCTAACCCTAACCCTAGCCCTAACCCTAACCCTAACCCTAACCCTAACCTTAGCCCTAACCCTAACCCCTAACCCCTAACCGTAACGCTAACCCTAAGCCTAACCCCTAACCCCTAACCCCTAACCCTAACCATAACCCTAAACCCTAACCCTAACCCTAACCCTAACCCTAGCCCTAACCCTAGCCCTAAGTCGTACCCTAACCCTAATCCTAACCCTAACCCAACCTTAACCCTAAAACTAACCTTAGCCCTTAAAACTAACCTAATAGAAACCCTAACCCTAACTCCTAACCCTAAGCCTAACCTAACCCTAACCCTAACCCTAGCCGTAACCCTAACCCTAACCCTAACCCTAGCCCTAACCCTAACCCTAACCCTAACCCTAACCTTAGCCCTAACCCTAACCCCTAACCCCTAACCGTAACGCTAACCCTAAGCCTAACCCCTAACCCCTAACCCCTAACCCTAACCATAACCCTAAACCCTAACCCTAACCCTAACCCTAACCCTAGCCCTAACCCTAGCCCTAAGTCGTACCCTAACCCTAATCCTAACCCTAACCCAACCTTAACCCTAAAACTAACCTTAGCCCTTAAAACTAACCTAATAGAAACCCTAACCCTAACTCCTAACCCTAAGCCTAACCTAACCCTAACCCTAACCCTAGCCGTAACCCTAACCCTAACCCTAACCCTAGCCCTAACCCTAACCCTAACCCTAACCCTAACCTTAGCCCTAACCCTAACCCCTAACCCCTAACCGTAACGCTAACCCTAAGCCTAACCCCTAACCCCTAACCCCTAACCCTAACCATAACCCTAAACCCTAACCCTAACCCTAACCCTAACCCTAGCCCTAACCCTAGCCCTAAGTCGTACCCTAACCCTAATCCTAACCCTAACCCAACCTTAACCCTAAAACTAACCTTAGCCCTTAAAACTAACCTAATAGAAACCCTAACCCTAACTCCTAACCCTAAGCCTAACCTAACCCTAACCCTAACCCTAGCCGTAACCCTAACCCTAACCCTAACCCTAGCCCTAACCCTAACCCTAACCCTAACCCTAACCTTAGCCCTAACCCTAACCCCTAACCCCTAACCGTAACACTAACCCTAAGCCTAACCCCTAACCCCTAACCCCTAACCCTAACCATAACCCTAAACCCTAACCCTAACCCTAACCCTAACCCTAGCCCTAACCCTAGCCCTAAGTCGTACCCTAACCCTAATCCTAACCCTAACCCAACCTTAACCCTAAAACTAACCTTAGCCCTTAAAACTAACCTAATAGAAACCCTAACCCTAACTCCTAACCCTAAGCCTAACCTAACCCTAACCCTAACCCTAGCCGTAACCCTAACCCTAACCCTAACCCTAGCCCTAACCCTAACCCTAACCCTAACCCTAACCTTAGCCCTAACCCTAACCCCTAACCCCTAACCGTAACGCTAACCCTAAGCCTAACCCCTAACCCCTAACCCCTAACCCTAACCATAACCCTAAACCCTAACCCTAACCCTAACCCTAACCCTAGCCCTAACCCTAGCCCTAAGTCGTACCCTAACCCTAATCCTAACCCTAACCCAACCTTAACCCTAAAACTAACCTTAGCCCTTAAAACTAACCTAATAGAAACCCTAACCCTAACTCCTAACCCTAAGCCTAACCTAACCCTAACCCTAACCCTAGCCGTAACCCTAACCCTAACCCTAACCCTAGCCCTAACCCTAACCCTAACCCTAACCCTAACCTTAGCCCTAACCCTAACCCCTAACCCCTAACCGTAACGCTAACCCTAAGCCTAACCCCTAACCCCTAACCCCTAACCCTAACCATAACCCTAAACCCTAACCCTAACCCTAACCCTAACCCTAGCCCTAACCCTAGCCCTAAGTCGTACCCTAACCCTAATCCTAACCCTAACCCAACCTTAACCCTAAAACTAACCTTAGCCCTTAAAACTAACCTAATAGAAACCCTAACCCTAACTCCTAACCCTAAGCCTAACCTAACCCTAACCCTAACCCTAGCCGTAACCCTAACCCTAACCCTAACCCTAGCCCTAACCCTAACCCTAACCCTAACCCTAACCTTAGCCCTAACCCTAACCCCTAACCCCTAACCGTAACGCTAACCCTAAGCCTAACCCCTAACCCCTAACCCCTAACCCTAACCATAACCCTAAACCCTAACCCTAACCCTAACCCTAACCCTAGCCCTAACCCTAGCCCTAAGTCGTACCCTAACCCTAATCCTAACCCTAACCCAACCTTAACCCTAAAACTAACCTTAGCCCTTAAAACTAACCTAATAGAAACCCTAACCCTAACTCCTAACCCTAAGCCTAACCTAACCCTAACCCTAACCCTAGCCGTAACCCTAACCCTAACCCTAACCCTAGCCCTAACCCTAACCCTAACCCTAACCCTAACCTTAGCCCTAACCCTAACCCCTAACCCCTAACCGTAACGCTAACCCTAAGCCTAACCCCTAACCCCTAACCCCTAACCCTAACCATAACCCTAAACCCTAACCCTAACCCTAACCCTAACCCTAGCCCTAACCCTAGCCCTAAGTCGTACCCTAACCCTAATCCTAACCCTAACCCAACCTTAACCCTAAAACTAACCTTAGCCCTTAAAACTAACCTAATAGAAACCCTAACCCTAACTCCTAACCCTAAGCCTAACCTAACCCTAACCCTAACCCTAGCCGTAACCCTAACCCTAACCCTAACCCTAGCCCTAACCCTAACCCTAACCCTAACCCTAACCTTAGCCCTAACCCTAACCCCTAACCCCTAACCGTAACGCTAACCCTAAGCCTAACCCCTAACCCCTAACCCCTAACCCTAACCATAACCCTAAACCCTAACCCTAACCCTAACCCTAACCCTAGCCCTAACCCTAGCCCTAAGTCGTACCCTAACCCTAATCCTAACCCTAACCCAACCTTAACCCTAAAACTAACCTTAGCCCTTAAAACTAACCTAATAGAAACCCTAACCCTAACTCCTAACCCTAAGCCTAACCTAACCCTAACCCTAACCCTAGCCGTAACCCTAACCCTAACCCTAACCCTAGCCCTAACCCTAACCCTAACCCTAACCCTAACCTTAGCCCTAACCCTAACCCCTAACCCCTAACCGTAACGCTAACCCTAAGCCTAACCCCTAACCCCTAACCCCTAACCCTAACCATAACCCTAAACCCTAACCCTAACCCTAACCCTAACCCTAGCCCTAACCCTAGCCCTAAGTCGTACCCTAACCCTAATCCTAACCCTAACCCAACCTTAACCCTAAAACTAACCTTAGCCCTTAAAACTAACCTAATAGAAACCCTAACCCTAACTCCTAACCCTAAGCCTAACCTAACCCTAACCCTAACCCTAGCCGTAACCCTAACCCTAACCCTAACCCTAGCCCTAACCCTAACCCTAACCCTAACCCTAACCTTAGCCCTAACCCTAACCCCTAACCCCTAACCGTAACGCTAACCCTAAGCCTAACCCCTAACCCCTAACCCCTAACCCTAACCATAACCCTAAACCCTAACCCTAACCCTAACCCTAACCCTAGCCCTAACCCTAGCCCTAAGTCGTACCCTAACCCTAATCCTAACCCTAACCCAACCTTAACCCTAAAACTAACCTTAGCCCTTAAAACTAACCTAATAGAAACCCTAACCCTAACTCCTAACCCTAAGCCTAACCTAACCCTAACCCTAACCCTAGCCGTAACCCTAACCCTAACCCTAACCCTAGCCCTAACCCTAACCCTAACCCTAACCCTAACCTTAGCCCTAACCCTAACCCCTAACCCCTAACCGTAACGCTAACCCTAAGCCTAACCCCTAACCCCTAACCCCTAACCCTAACCATAACCCTAAACCCTAACCCTAACCCTAACCCTAACCCTAGCCCTAACCCTAGCCCTAAGTCGTACCCTAACCCTAATCCTAACCCTAACCCAACCTTAACCCTAAAACTAACCTTAGCCCTTAAAACTAACCTAATAGAAACCCTAACCCTAACTCCTAACCCTAAGCCTAACCTAACCCTAACCCTAACCCTAGCCGTAACCCTAACCCTAACCCTAACCCTAGCCCTAACCCTAACCCTAACCCTAACCCTAACCTTAGCCCTAACCCTAACCCCTAACCCCTAACCGTAACGCTAACCCTAAGCCTAACCCCTAACCCCTAACCCCTAACCCTAACCATAACCCTAAACCCTAACCCTAACCCTAACCCTAACCCTAGCCCTAACCCTAGCCCTAAGTCGTACCCTAACCCTAATCCTAACCCTAACCCAACCTTAACCCTAAAACTAACCTTAGCCCTTAAAACTAACCTAATAGAAACCCTAACCCTAACTCCTAACCCTAAGCCTAACCTAACCCTAACCCTAACCCTAGCCGTAACCCTAACCCTAACCCTAACCCTAGCCCTAACCCTAACCCTAACCCTAACCCTAACCTTAGCCCTAACCCTAACCCCTAACCCCTAACCGTAACGCTAACCCTAAGCCTAACCCCTAACCCCTAACCCCTAACCCTAACCATAACCCTAAACCCTAACCCTAACCCTAACCCTAACCCTAGCCCTAACCCTAGCCCTAAGTCGTACCCTAACCCTAATCCTAACCCTAACCCAACCTTAACCCTAAAACTAACCTTAGCCCTTAAAACTAACCTAATAGAAACCCTAACCCTAACTCCTAACCCTAAGCCTAACCTAACCCTAACCCTAACCCTAGCCGTAACCCTAACCCTAACCCTAACCCTAGCCCTAACCCTAACCCTAACCCTAACCCTAACCTTAGCCCTAACCCTAACCCCTAACCCCTAACCGTAACGCTAACCCTAAGCCTAACCCCTAACCCCTAACCCCTAACCCTAACCATAACCCTAAACCCTAACCCTAACCCTAACCCTAACCCTAGCCCTAACCCTAGCCCTAAGTCGTACCCTAACCCTAATCCTAACCCTAACCCAACCTTAACCCTAAAACTAACCTTAGCCCTTAAAACTAACCTAATAGAAACCCTAACCCTAACTCCTAACCCTAAGCCTAACCTAACCCTAACCCTAACCCTAGCCGTAACCCTAACCCTAACCCTAACCCTAGCCCTAACCCTAACCCTAACCCTAACCCTAACCTTAGCCCTAACCCTAACCCCTAACCCCTAACC
This sequence comes from Buteo buteo, assembly GCF_964188355.1. NCBI lineage: Eukaryota > Metazoa > Chordata > Aves > Accipitriformes > Accipitridae > Buteo > Buteo buteo. The sequence goes on from NW_027439364.1 coordinate 41,796, forward strand.
GTAACGCTAACCCTAAGCCTAACCCCTAACCCCTAACCCCTAACCCTAACCCTAACCCTAAACCCTAACCCTAACCCTAACCCTAACCCTAGCCCTAACCCTAGCCCTAAGTCGTACCCTAACCCTAATCCTAACCCTAACCCAACCTTAACCCTAAAACTAACCTTAGCCCTTAAAACTAACCTAATAGAAACCCTAACCCTAACTCCTAACCCTAAGCCTAACCTAACCCTAACCCTAACCCTAGCCGTAACCCTAACCCTAACCCTAACCCTAGCCCTAACCCTAACCCTAACCCTAACCCTAACCTTAGCCCTAACCCTAACCCCTAACCCCTAACCGTAACGCTAACCCTAAGCCTAACCCCTAACCCCTAACCCCTAACCCTAACCATAACCCTAAACCCTAACCCTAACCCTAACCCTAACCCTAGCCCTAACCCTAGCCCTAAGTCGTACCCTAACCCTAATCCTAACCCTAACCCAACCTTAACCCTAAAACTAACCTTAGCCCTTAAAACTAACCTAATAGAAACCCTAACCCTAACTCCTAACCCTAAGCCTAACCTAACCCTAACCCTAACCCTAGCCGTAACCCTAACCCTAACCCTAACCCTAGCCCTAACCCTAACCCTAACCCTAACCCTAACCTTAGCCCTAACCCTAACCCCTAACCCCTAACCGTAACGCTAACCCTAAGCCTAACCCCTAACCCCTAACCCCTAACCCTAACCATAACCCTAAACCCTAACCCTAACCCTAACCCTAACCCTAGCCCTAACCCTAGCCCTAAGTCGTACCCTAACCCTAATCCTAACCCTAACCCAACCTTAACCCTAAAACTAACCTTAGCCCTTAAAACTAACCTAATAGAAACCCTAACCCTAACTCCTAACCCTAAGCCTAACCTAACCCTAACCCTAACCCTAGCCGTAACCCTAACCCTAACCCTAACCCTAGCCCTAACCCTAACCCTAACCCTAACCCTAACCTTAGCCCTAACCCTAACCCCTAACCCCTAACCGTAACGCTAACCCTAAGCCTAACCCCTAACCCCTAACCCCTAACCCTAACCATAACCCTAAACCCTAACCCTAACCCTAACCCTAACCCTAGCCCTAACCCTAGCCCTAAGTCGTACCCTAACCCTAATCCTAACCCTAACCCAACCTTAACCCTAAAACTAACCTTAGCCCTTAAAACTAACCTAATAGAAACCCTAACCCTAACTCCTAACCCTAAGCCTAACCTAACCCTAACCCTAAGCCTAGCCGTAACCCTAACCCTAACCCTAACCCTAGCCCTAACCCTAACCCTAACCCTAACCCTAACCTTAGCCCTAACCCTAACCCCTAACCCCTAACCGTAACGCTAACCCTAAGCCTAACCCCTAACCCCTAACCCCTAACCCTAACCATAACCCTAAACCCTAACCCTAACCCTAACCCTAACCCTAGCCCTAACCCTAGCCCTAAGTCGTACCCTAACCCTAATCCTAACCCTAACCCAACCTTAACCCTAAAACTAACCTTAGCCCTTAAAACTAACCTAATAGAAACCCTAACCCTAACTCCTAACCCTAAGCCTAACCTAACCCTAACCCTAACCCTAGCCGTAACCCTAACCCTAACCCTAACCCTAGCCCTAACCCTAACCCTAACCCTAACCCTAACCTTAGCCCTAACCCTAACCCCTAACCCCTAACCGTAACGCTAACCCTAAGCCTAACCCCTAACCCCTAACCCCTAACCCTAACCATAACCCTAAACCCTAACCCTAACCCTAACCCTAACCCTAGCCCTAACCCTAGCCCTAAGTCGTACCCTAACCCTAATCCTAACCCTAACCCAACCTTAACCCTAAAACTAACCTTAGCCCTTAAAACTAACCTAATAGAAACCCTAACCCTAACTCCTAACCCTAAGCCTAACCTAACCCTAACCCTAACCCTAGCCGTAACCCTAACCCTAACCCTAACCCTAGCCCTAACCCTAACCCTAACCCTAACCCTAACCTTAGCCCTAACCCTAACCCCTAACCCCTAACCGTAACGCTAACCCTAAGCCTAACCCCTAACCCCTAACCCCTAACCCTAACCATAACCCTAAACCCTAACCCTAACCCTAACCCTAACCCTAGCCCTAACCCTAGCCCTAAGTCGTACCCTAACCCTAATCCTAACCCTAACCCAACCTTAACCCTAAAACTAACCTTAGCCCTTAAAACTAACCTAATAGAAACCCTAACCCTAACTCCTAACCCTAAGCCTAACCTAACCCTAACCCTAACCCTAGCCGTAACCCTAACCCTAACCCTAACCCTAGCCCTAACCCTAACCCTAACCCTAACCCTAACCTTAGCCCTAACCCTAACCCCTAACCCCTAACCGTAACGCTAACCCTAAGCCTAACCCCTAACCCCTAACCCCTAACCCTAACCATAACCCTAAACCCTAACCCTAACCCTAACCCTAACCCTAGCCCTAACCCTAGCCCTAAGTCGTACCCTAACCCTAATCCTAACCCTAACCCAACCTTAACCCTAAAACTAACCTTAGCCCTTAAAACTAACCTAATAGAAACCCTAACCCTAACTCCTAACCCTAAGCCTAACCTAACCCTAACCCTAACCCTAGCCGTAACCCTAACCCTAACCCTAACCCTAGCCCTAACCCTAACCCTAACCCTAACCCTAACCTTAGCCCTAACCCTAACCCCTAACCCCTAACCGTAACGCTAACCCTAAGCCTAACCCCTAACCCCTAACCCCTAACCCTAACCATAACCCTAAACCCTAACCCTAACCCTAACCCTAACCCTAGCCCTAACCCTAGCCCTAAGTCGTACCCTAACCCTAATCCTAACCCTAACCCAACCTTAACCCTAAAACTAACCTTAGCCCTTAAAACTAACCTAATAGAAACCCTAACCCTAACTCCTAACCCTAAGCCTAACCTAACCCTAACCCTAACCCTAGCCGTAACCCTAACCCTAACCCTAACCCTAGCCCTAACCCTAACCCTAACCCTAACCCTAACCTTAGCCCTAACCCTAACCCCTAACCCCTAACCGTAACGCTAACCCTAAGCCTAACCCCTAACCCCTAACCCCTAACCCTAACCATAACCCTAAACCCTAACCCTAACCCTAACCCTAACCCTAGCCCTAACCCTAGCCCTAAGTCGTACCCTAACCCTAATCCTAACCCTAACCCAACCTTAACCCTAAAACTAACCTTAGCCCTTAAAACTAACCTAATAGAAACCCTAACCCTAACTCCTAACCCTAAGCCTAACCTAACCCTAACCCTAAGCCTAGCCGTAACCCTAACCCTAACCCTAACCCTAGCCCTAACCCTAACCCTAACCCTAACCCTAACCTTAGCCCTAACCCTAACCCCTAACCCCTAACCGTAACGCTAACCCTAAGCCTAACCCCTAACCCCTAACCCCTAACCCTAACCATAACCCTAAACCCTAACCCTAACCCTAACCCTAACCCTAGCCCTAACCCTAGCCCTAAGTCGTACCCTAACCCTAATCCTAACCCTAACCCAACCTTAACCCTAAAACTAACCTTAGCCCTTAAAACTAACCTAATAGAAACCCTAACCCTAACTCCTAACCCTAAGCCTAACCTAACCCTAACCCTAACCCTAGCCGTAACCCTAACCCTAACCCTAACCCTAGCCCTAACCCTAACCCTAACCCTAACCCTAACCTTAGCCCTAACCCTAACCCCTAACCCCTAACCGTAACGCTAACCCTAAGCCTAACCCCTAACCCCTAACCCCTAACCCTAACCATAACCCTAAACCCTAACCCTAACCCTAACCCTAACCCTAACCCTAACCCTAGCCCTAAGTCGTACCCTAACCCTAATCCTAACCCTAACCCAACCTTAACCCTAAAACTAACCTTAGCCCTTAAAACTAACCTAATAGAAACCCTAACCCTAACTCCTAACCCTAAGCCTAACCTAACCCTAACCCTAAGCCTAGCCGTAACCCTAACCCTAACCCTAACCCTAGCCCTAACCCTAACCCTAACCCTAACCCTAACCTTAGCCCTAACCCTAACCCCTAACCCCTAACCGTAACGCTAACCCTAAGCCTAACCCCTAACCCCTAACCCCTAACCCTAACCATAACCCTAAACCCTAACCCTAACCCTAACCCTAACCCTAGCCCTAACCCTAGCCCTAAGTCGTACCCTAACCCTAATCCTAACCCTAACCCAACCTTAACCCTAAAACTAACCTTAGCCCTTAAAACTAACCTAATAGAAACCCTAACCCTAACTCCTAACCCTAAGCCTAACCTAACCCTAACCCTAACCCTAGCCGTAACCCTAACCCTAACCCTAACCCTAGCCCTAACCCTAACCCTAACCCTAACCCTAACCTTAGCCCTAACCCTAACCCCTAACCCCTAACCGTAACGCTAACCCTATGCCTAACCCCTAACCCCTAACCCCTAACCCTAACCATAACCCTAAACCCTAACCCTAACCCTAACCCTAACCCTAGCCCTAACCCTAGCCCTAAGTCGTACCCTAACCCTAATCCTAACCCTAACCCAACCTTAACCCTAAAACTAACCTTAGCCCTTAAAACTAACCTAATAGAAACCCTAACCCTAACTCCTAACCCTAAGCCTAACCTAACCCTAACCCTAACCCTAGCCGTAACCCTAACCCTAACCCTAACCCTAGCCCTAACCCTAACCTTAGCCCTAACCCTAACCCCTAACCCCTAACCGTAACGCTAACCCTAAGCCTAACCCCTAACCCCTAACCCCTAACCCTAACCATAACCCTAAACCCTAACCCTAACCCTAACCCTAACCCTAGCCCTAACCCTAGCCCTAAGTCGTACCCTAACCCTAATCCTAACCCTAACCCAACCTTAACCCTAAAACTAACCTTAGCCCTTAAAACTAACCTAATAGAAACCCTAACCCTAACTCCTAACCCTAAGCCTAACCTAACCCTAACCCTAACCCTAGCCGTAACCCTAACCCTAACCCTAACCCTAGCCCTAACCCTAACCCTAACCCTAACCCTAACCTTAGCCCTAACCCTAACCCCTAACCCCTAACCGTAACGCTAACCCTAAGCCTAACCCCTAACCCCTAACCCCTAACCCTAACCATAACCCTAAACCCTAACCCTAACCCTAACCCTAACCCTAGCCCTAACCCTAGCCCTAAGTCGTACCCTAACCCTAATCCTAACCCTAACCCAACCTTAACCCTAAAACTAACCTTAGCCCTTAAAACTAACCTAATAGAAACCCTAACCCTAACTCCTAACCCTAAGCCTAACCTAACCCTAACCCTAACCCTAGCCGTAACCCTAACCCTAACCCTAACCCTAGCCCTAACCCTAACCCTAACCCTAACCCTAACCTTAGCCCTAACCCTAACCCCTAACCCCTAACCGTAACGCTAACCCTAAGCCTAACCCCTAACTCCTAACCCCTAACCCTAACCATAACCCTAAACCCTAACCCTAACCCTAACCCTAACCCTAGCCCTAACCCTAGCCCTAAGTCGTACCCTAACCCTAATCCTAACCCTAACCCAACCTTAACCCTAAAACTAACCTTAGCCCTTAAAACTAACCTAATAGAAACCCTAACCCTAACTCCTAACCCTAAGCCTAACCTAACCCTAACCCTAAGCCTAGCCGTAACCCTAACCCTAACCCTAACCCTAGCCCTAACCCTAACCCTAACCCTAACCCTAACCTTAGCCCTAACCCTAACCCCTAACCCCTAACCGTAACGCTAACCCTAAGCCTAACCCCTAACCCCTAACCCTAACCATAACCCTAAACCCTAACCCTAACCCTAACCCTAACCCTAGCCCTAACCCTAGCCCTAAGTCGTACCCTAACCCTAATCCTAACCCTAACCCAACCTTAACCCTAAAACTAACCTTAGCCCTTAAAACTAACCTAATAGAAACCCTAACCCTAACTCCTAACCCTAAGCCTAACCTAACCCTAACCCTAACCCTAGCCGTAACCCTAACCCTAACCCTAACCCTAGCCCTAACCCTAACCCTAACCCTAACCCTAACCTTAGCCCTAACCCTAACCCCTAACCCCTAACCGTAACGCTAACCCTAAGCCTAACCCCTAACCCCTAACCCCTAACCCTAACCATAACCCTAAACCCTAACCCTAACCCTAACCCTAACCCTAGCCCTAACCCTAGCCCTAAGTCGTACCCTAACCCTAATCCTAACCCTAACCCAACCTTAACCCTAAAACTAACCTTAGCCCTTAAAACTAACCTAATAGAAACCCTAACCCTAACTCCTAACCCTAAGCCTAACCTAACCCTAACCCTAAGCCTAGCCGTAACCCTAACCCTAACCCTAACCCTAGCCCTAACCCTAACCCTAACCCTAACCCTAACCCTAACCCCTAACCCCTAACCGTAACGCTAACCCTAAGCCTAACCCCTAACCCCTAACCCCTAACCCTAACCATAACCCTAAACCCTAACCCTAACCCTAACCCTAACCCTAGCCCTAACCCTAGCCCTAAGTCGTACCCTAACCCTAATCCTAACCCTAACCCAACCTTAACCCTAAAACTAACCTTAGCCCTTAAAACTAACCTAATAGAAACCCTAACCCTAACTCCTAACCCTAAGCCTAACCTAACCCTAACCCTAACCCTAGCCGTAACCCTAACCCTAACCCTAACCCTAGCCCTAACCCTAATCCTAACCCTAACCCCTAACCCCTAACCGTAACGCTAACCCTAAGCCTAACCCCTAACCCCTAACCCCTAACCCTAACCATAACCCTAAACCCTAACCCTAACCCTAACCCTAACCCTAGCCCTAACCCTAGCCCTAAGTCGTACCCTAACCCTAATCCTAACCCTAACCCAACCTTAACCCTAAAACTAACCTTAGCCCTTAAAACTAACCTAATAGAAACCCTAACCCTAACTCCTAACCCTAAGCCTAACCTAACCCTAACCCTAACCCTAGCCGTAACCCTAACCCTAACCCTAACCCTAGCCCTAACCCTAACCCTAACCCTAACCCTAACCTTAGCCCTAACCCTAACCCCTAACCCCTAACCGTAACGCTAACCCTAAGCCTAACCCCTAACCCCTAACCCCTAACCCTAACCATAACCCTAAACCCTAACCCTAACCCTAACCCTAACCCTAGCCCTAACCCTAGCCCTAAGTCGTACCCTAACCCTAATCCTAACCCTAACCCAACCTTAACCCTAAAACTAACCTTAGCCCTTAAAACTAACCTAATAGAAACCCTAACCCTAACTCCTAACCCTAAGCCTAACCTAACCCTAACCCTAAGCCTAGCCGTAACCCTAACCCTAACCCTAACCCTAGCCCTAACCCTAACCCTAACCCTAACCCTAACCTTAGCCCTAACCCTAACCCCTAACCCCTAACCGTAACGCTAACCCTAAGCCTAACCCCTAACCCCTAACCCCTAACCCTAACCATAACCCTAAACCCTAACCCTAACCCTAACCCTAACCCTAGCCCTAACCCTAGCCCTAAGTCGTACCCTAACCCTAATCCTAACCCTAACCCAACCTTAACCCTAAAACTAACCTTAGCCCTTAAAACTAACCTAATAGAAACCCTAACCCTAACTCCTAACCCTAAGCCTAACCTAACCCTAACCCTAACCCTAGCCGTAACCCTAACCCTAACCCTAACCCTAGCCCTAACCCTAACCCTAACCCTAACCCTAACCTTAGCCCTAACCCTAACCCCTAACCCCTAACCGTAACGCTAACCCTAAGCCTAACCCCTAACCCCTAACCCCTAACCCTAACCATAACCCTAAACCCTAACCCTAACCCTAACCCTAACCCTAGCCCTAACCCTAGCCCTAAGTCGTACCCTAACCCTAATCCTAACCCTAACCCAACCTTAACCCTAAAACTAACCTTAGCCCTTAAAACTAACCTAATAGAAACCCTAACCCTAACTCCTAACCCTAAGCCTAACCTAACCCTAACCCTAACCCTAGCCGTAACCCTAACCCTAACCCTAACCCTAGCCCTAACCCTAACCCTAACCCTAACCCTAACCTTAGCCCTAACCCTAACCCCTAACCCCTAACCGTAACGCTAACCCTAAGCCTAACCCCTAACCCCTAACCCCTAACCCTAACCATAACCCTAAACCCTAACCCTAACCCTAACCCTAACCCTAGCCCTAACCCTAGCCCTAAGTCGTACCCTAACCCTAATCCTAACCCTAACCCAACCTTAACCCTAAAACTAACCTTAGCCCTTAAAACTAACCTAATAGAAACCCTAACCCTAACTCCTAACCCTAAGCCTAACCTAACCCTAACCCTAACCCTAGCCGTAACCCTAACCCTAACCCTAACCCTAGCCCTAACCCTAACCCTAACCCTAACCCTAACCTTAGCCCTAACCCTAACCCCTAACCCCTAACCGTAACGCTAACCCTAAGCCTAACCCCTAACCCCTAACCCCTAACCCTAACCATAACCCTAAACCCTAACCCTAACCCTAACCCTAACCGCCCTAACCCTAGCCCTAAGTCGTACCCTAACCCTAATCCTAACCCTAACCCAACCTTAACCCTAAAACTAACCTTAGCCCTTAAAACTAACCTAATAGAAACCCTAACCCTAACTCCTAACCCTAAGCCTAACCTAACCCTAACCCTAACCCTAGCCGTAACCCTAACCCTAACCCTAACCCTAGCCCTAACCCTAACCCTAACCCTAACCCTAACCTTAGCCCTAACCCTAACCCCTAACCCCTAACCGTAACGCTAACCCTAAGCCTAACCCCTAACCCCTAACCCCTAACCCTAACCATAACCCTAAACCCTAACCCTAACCCTAACCCTAACCCTAGCCCTAACCCTAGCCCTAAGTCGTACCCTAACCCTAATCCTAACCCTAACCCAACCTTAACCCTAAAACTAACCTTAGCCCTTAAAACTAACCTAATAGAAACCCTAACCCTAACTCCTAACCCTAAGCCTAACCTAACCCTAACCCTAACCCTAGCCGTAACCCTAACCCTAACCCTAACCCTAGCCCTAACCCTAACCCTAACCCTAACCCTAACCTTAGCCCTAACCCTAACCCCTAACCCCTAACCGTAACGCTAACCCTAAGCCTAACCCCTAACCCCTAACCCCTAACCCTAACCATAACCCTAAACCCTAACCCTAACCCTAACCCTAACCCTAGCCCTAACCCTAGCCCTAAGTCGTACCCTAACCCTAATCCTAACCCTAACCCAACCTTAACCCTAAAACTAACCTTAGCCCTTAAAACTAACCTAATAGAAACCCTAACCCTAACTCCTAACCCTAAGCCTAACCTAACCCTAACCCTAACCCTAGCCGTAACCCTAACCCTAACCCTAACCCTAGCCCTAACCCTAACCCTAACCCTAACCCTAACCTTAGCCCTAACCCTAACCCCTAACCCCTAACCGTAACGCTAACCCTAAGCCTAACCCCTAACCCCTAACCCCTAACCCTAACCATAACCCTAAACCCTAACCCTAACCCTAACCCTAACCCTAGCCCTAACCCTAGCCCTAAGTCGTACCCTAACCCTAATCCTAACCCTAACCCAACCTTAACCCTAAAACTAACCTTAGCCCTTAAAACTAACCTAATAGAAACCCTAACCCTAACTCCTAACCCTAAGCCTAACCTAACCCTAACCCTAACCCTAGCCGTAACCCTAACCCTAACCCTAACCCTAGCCCTAACCCTAACCCTAACCCTAACCCTAACCTTAGCCCTAACCCTAACCCCTAACCCCTAACCGTAACGCTAACCCTAAGCCTAACCCCTAACCCCTAACCCCTAACCCTAACCATAACCCTAAACCCTAACCCTAACCCTAACCCTAACCCTAGCCCTAACCCTAGCCCTAAGTCGTACCCTAACCCTAATCCTAACCCTAACCCAACCTTAACCCTAAAACTAACCTTAGCCCTTAAAACTAACCTAATAGAAACCCTAACCCTAACTCCTAACCCTAAGCCTAACCTAACCCTAACCCTAACCCTAGCCGTAACCCTAACCCTAACCCTAACCCTAGCCCTAACCCTAACCCTAACCCTAACCCTAACCTTAGCCCTAACCCTAACCCCTAACCCCTAACCGTAACGCTAACCCTAAGCCTAACCCCTAACCCCTAACCCCTAACCCTAACCATAACCCTAAACCCTAACCCTAACCCTAACCCTAACCCTAGCCCTAACCCTAGCCCTAAGTCGTACCCTAACCCTAATCCTAACCCTAACCCAACCTTAACCCTAAAACTAACCTTAGCCCTTAAAACTAACCTAATAGAAACCCTAACCCTAACTCCTAACCCTAAGCCTAACCTAACCCTAACCCTAACCCTAGCCGTAACCCTAACCCTAACCCTAACCCTAGCCCTAACCCTAACCCTAACCCTAACCCTAACCTTAGCCCTAACCCTAACCCCTAACCCCTAACCGTAACGCTAACCCTAAGCCTAACCCCTAACCCCTAACCCCTAACCCTAACCATAACCCTAAACCCTAACCCTAACCCTAACCCTAACCCTAGCCCTAACCCTAGCCCTAAGTCGTACCCTAACCCTAATCCTAACCCTAACCCAACCTTAACCCTAAAACTAACCTTAGCCCTTAAAACTAACCTAATAGAAACCCTAACCCTAACTCCTAACCCTAAGCCTAACCTAACCCTAACCCTAACCCTAGCCGTAACCCTAACCCTAACCCTAACCCTAGCCCTAACCCTAACCCTAACCCTAACCCTAACCTTAGCCCTAACCCTAACCCCTAACCCCTAACCGTAACGCTAACCCTAAGCCTAACCCCTAACCCCTAACCCCTAACCCTAACCATAACCCTAAACCCTAACCCTAACCCTAACCTTAGCCCTAACCCTAACCCCTAACCCCTAACCGTAACGCTAACCCTAAGCCTAACCCCTAACCCCTAACCCCTAACCCTAACCATAACCCTAAACCCTAACCCTAACCCTAACCCTAACCCTAGCCCTAACCCTAGCCCTAAGTCGTACCCTAACCCTAATCCTAACCCTAACCCAACCTTAACCCTAAAACTAACCTTAGCCCTTAAAACTAACCTAATAGAAACCCTAACCCTAACTCCTAACCCTAAGCCTAACCTAACCCTAACCCTAACCCTAGCCGTAACCCTAACCCTAACCCTAACCCTAGCCCTAACCCTAACCCTAACCCTAACCCTAACCTTAGCCCTAACCCTAACCCCTAACCCCTAACCGTAACGCTAACCCTAAGCCTAACCCCTAACCCCTAACCCCTAACCCTAACCATAACCCTAAACCCTAACCCTAACCCTAACCCTAACCCTAGCCCTAACCCTAGCCCTAAGTCGTACCCTAACCCTAATCCTAACCCTAACCCAACCTTAACCCTAAAACTAACCTTAGCCCTTAAAACTAACCTAATAGAAACCCTAACCCTAACTCCTAACCCTAAGCCTAACCTAACCCTAACCCTAACCCTAGCCGTAACCCTAACCCTAACCCTAACCCTAGCCCTAACCCTAACCCTAACCCTAACCCTAACCTTAGCCCTAACCCTAACCCCTAACCCCTAACCGTAACGCTAACCCTAAGCCTAACCCCTAACCCCTAACCCCTAACCCTAACCATAACCCTAAACCCTAACCCTAACCCTAACCCTAACCCTAGCCCTAACCCTAGCCCTAAGTCGTACCCTAACCCTAATCCTAACCCTAACCCAACCTTAACCCTAAAACTAACCTTAGCCCTTAAAACTAACCTAATAGAAACCCTAACCCTAACTCCTAACCCTAAGCCTAACCTAACCCTAACCCTAACCCTAGCCGTAACCCTAACCCTAACCCTAACCCTAGCCCTAACCCTAACCCTAACCCTAACCCTAACCTTAGCCCTAACCCTAACCCCTAACCCCTAACCGTAACGCTAACCCTAAGCCTAACCCCTAACCCCTAACCCCTAACCCTAACCATAACCCTAAACCCTAACCCTAACCCTAACCCTAACCCTAGCCCTAACCCTAGCCCTAAGTCGTACCCTAACCCTAATCCTAACCCTAACCCAACCTTAACCCTAAAACTAACCTTAGCCCTTAAAACTAACCTAATAGAAACCCTAACCCTAACTCCTAACCCTAAGCCTAACCTAACCCTAACCCTAACCCTAGCCGTAACCCTAACCCTAACCCTAACCCTAGCCCTAACCCTAACCCTAACCCTAACCCTAACCTTAGCCCTAACCCTAACCCCTAACCCCTAACCGTAACGCTAACCCTAAGCCTAACCCCTAACCCCTAACCCCTAACCCTAACCATAACCCTAAACCCTAACCCTAACCCTAACCCTAACCCTAGCCCTAACCCTAGCCCTAAGTCGTACCCTAACCCTAATCCTAACCCTAACCCAACCTTAACCCTAAAACTAACCTTAGCCCTTAAAACTAACCTAATAGAAACCCTAACCCTAACTCCTAACCCTAAGCCTAACCTAACCCTAACCCTAACCCTAGCCGTAACCCTAACCCTAACCCTAACCCTAGCCCTAACCCTAACCCTAACCCTAACCCTAACCTTAGCCCTAACCCTAACCCCTAACCCCTAACCGTAACGCTAACCCTAAGCCTAACCCCTAACCCCTAACCCCTAACCCTAACCATAACCCTAAACCCTAACCCTAACCCTAACCCTAACCCTAGCCCTAACCCTAGCCCTAAGTCGTACCCTAACCCTAATCCTAACCCTAACCCAACCTTAACCCTAAAACTAACCTTAGCCCTTAAAACTAACCTAATAGAAACCCTAACCCTAACTCCTAACCCTAAGCCTAACCTAACCCTAACCCTAACCCTAGCCGTAACCCTAACCCTAACCCTACCCTAGCCCTAACCCTAACCCTAACCCTAACCCTAACCTTAGCCCTAACCCTAACCCCTAACCCCTAACCGTAACGCTAACCCTAAGCCTAACCCCTAACCCCTAACCCCTAACCCTAACCATAACCCTAAACCCTAACCCTAACCCTAACCCTAACCCTAGCCCTAACCCTAGCCCTAAGTCGTACCCTAACCCTAATCCTAACCCTAACCCAACCTTAACCCTAAAACTAACCTTAGCCCTTAAAACTAACCTAATAGAAACCCTAACCCTAACTCCTAACCCTAAGCCTAACCTAACCCTAACCCTAACCCTAGCCGTAACCCTAACCCTAACCCTAACCCTAGCCCTAACCCTAACCCTAACCCTAACCCTAACCTTAGCCCTAACCCTAACCCCTAACCCCTAACCGTAACGCTAACCCTAAGCCTAACCCCTAACCCCTAACCCCTAACCCTAACCATAACCCTAAACCCTAACCCTAACCCTAACCCTAACCCTAGCCCTAACCCTAGCCCTAAGTCGTACCCTAACCCTAATCCTAACCCTAACCCAACCTTAACCCTAAAACTAACCTTAGCCCTTAAAACTAACCTAATAGAAACCCTAACCCTAACTCCTAACCCTAAGCCTAACCTAACCCTAACCCTAACCCTAGCCGTAACCCTAACCCTAACCCTAACCCTAGCCCTAACCCTAACCCTAACCCTAACCCTAACCTTAGCCCTAACCCTAACCCCTAACCCCTAACCGTAACGCTAACCCTAAGCCTAACCCCTAACCCCTAACCCCTAACCCTAACCATAACCCTAAACCCTAACCCTAACCCTAACCCTAACCCTAGCCCTAACCCTAGCCCTAAGTCGTACCCTAACCCTAATCCTAACCCTAACCCAACCTTAACCCTAAAACTAACCTTAGCCCTTAAAACTAACCTAATAGAAACCCTAACCCTAACTCCTAACCCTAAGCCTAACCTAACCCTAACCCTAACCCTAGCCGTAACCCTAACCCTAACCCTAACCCTAGCCCTAACCCTAACCCTAACCCTAACCCTAACCTTAGCCCTAACCCTAACCCCTAACCCCTAACCGTAACGCTAACCCTAAGCCTAACCCCTAACCCCTAACCCCTAACCCTAACCATAACCCTAAACCCTAACCCTAACCCTAACCCTAACCCTAGCCCTAACCCTAGCCCTAAGTCGTACCCTAACCCTAATCCTAACCCTAACCCAACCTTAACCCTAAAACTAACCTTAGCCCTTAAAACTAACCTAATAGAAACCCTAACCCTAACTCCTAACCCTAAGCCTAACCTAACCCTAACCCTAACCCTAGCCGTAACCCTAACCCTAACCCTAACCCTAGCCCTAACCCTAACCCTAACCCTAACCCTAACCTTAGCCCTAACCCTAACCCCTAACCCCTAACCGTAACGCTAACCCTAAGCCTAACCCCTAACCCCTAACCCCTAACCCTAACCATAACCCTAAACCCTAACCCTAACCCTAACCCTAACCCTAGCCCTAACCCTAGCCCTAAGTCGTACCCTAACCCTAATCCTAACCCTAACCCAACCTTAACCCTAAAACTAACCTTAGCCCTTAAAACTAACCTAATAGAAACCCTAACCCTAACTCCTAACCCTAAGCCTAACCTAACCCTAACCCTAACCCTAGCCGTAACCCTAACCCTAACCCTAACCCTAGCCCTAACCCTAACCCTAACCCTAACCCTAACCTTAGCCCTAACCCTAACCCCTAACCCCTAACCGTAACGCTAACCCTAAGCCTAACCCCTAACCCCTAACCCCTAACCCTAACCATAACCCTAAACCCTAACCCTAACCCTAACCCTAACCCTAGCCCTAACCCTAGCCCTAAGTCGTACCCTAACCCTAATCCTAACCCTAACCCAACCTTAACCCTAAAACTAACCTTAGCCCTTAAAACTAACCTAATAGAAACCCTAACCCTAACTCCTAACCCTAAGCCTAACCTAACCCTAACCCTAACCCTAGCCGTAACCCTAACCCTAACCCTAACCCTAGCCCTAACCCTAACCCTAACCCTAACCCTAACCTTAGCCCTAACCCTAACCCCTAACCCCTAACCGTAACGCTAACCCTAAGCCTAACCCCTAACCCCTAACCCCTAACCCTAACCATAACCCTAAACCCTAACCCTAACCCTAACCCTAACCCTAGCCCTAACCCTAGCCCTAAGTCGTACCCTAACCCTAATCCTAACCCTAACCCAACCTTAACCCTAAAACTAACCTTAGCCCTTAAAACTAACCTAATAGAAACCCTAACCCTAACTCCTAACCCTAAGCCTAACCTAACCCTAACCCTAACCCTAGCCGTAACCCTAACCCTAACCCTAACCCTAGCCCTAACCCTAACCCTAACCCTAACCCTAACCTTAGCCCTAACCCTAACCCCTAACCCCTAACCGTAACGCTAACCCTAAGCCTAACCCCTAACCCCTAACCCCTAACCCTAACCATAACCCTAAACCCTAACCCTAACCCTAACCCTAACCCTAGCCCTAACCCTAGCCCTAAGTCGTACCCTAACCCTAATCCTAACCCTAACCCAACCTTAACCCTAAAACTAACCTTAGCCCTTAAAACTAACCTAATAGAAACCCTAACCCTAACTCCTAACCCTAAGCCTAACCTAACCCTAACCCTAACCCTAGCCGTAACCCTAACCCTAACCCTAACCCTAGCCCTAACCCTAACCCTAACCCTAACCCTAACCTTAGCCCTAACCCTAACCCCTAACCCCTAACCGTAACGCTAACCCTAAGCCTAACCCCTAACCCCTAACCCCTAACCCTAACCATAACCCTAAACCCTAACCCTAACCCTAACCCTAACCCTAGCCCTAACCCTAGCCCTAAGTCGTACCCTAACCCTAATCCTAACCCTAACCCAACCTTAACCCTAAAACTAACCTTAGCCCTTAAAACTAACCTAATAGAAACCCTAACCCTAACTCCTAACCCTAAGCCTAACCTAACCCTAACCCTAACCCTAGCCGTAACCCTAACCCTAACCCTAACCCTAGCCCTAACCCTAACCCTAACCCTAACCCTAACCTTAGCCCTAACCCTAACCCCTAACCCCTAACCGTAACGCTAACCCTAAGCCTAACCCCTAACCCCTAACCCCTAACCCTAACCATAACCCTAAACCCTAACCCTAACCCTAACCCTAACCCTAGCCCTAACCCTAGCCCTAAGTCGTACCCTAACCCTAATCCTAACCCTAACCCAACCTTAACCCTAAAACTAACCTTAGCCCTTAAAACTAACCTAATAGAAACCCTAACCCTAACTCCTAACCCTAAGCCTAACCTAACCCTAACCCTAACCCTAGCCGTAACCCTAACCCTAACCCTAACCCTAGCCCTAACCCTAACCCTAACCCTAACCCTAACCTTAGCCCTAACCCTAACCCCTAACCCCTAACCGTAACGCTAACCCTAAGCCTAACCCCTAACCCCTAACCCCTAACCCTAACCATAACCCTAAACCCTAACCCTAACCCTAACCCTAACCCTAGCCCTAACCCTAGCCCTAAGTCGTACCCTAACCCTAATCCTAACCCTAACCCAACCTTAACCCTAAAACTAACCTTAGCCCTTAAAACTAACCTAATAGAAACCCTAACCCTAACTCCTAACCCTAAGCCTAACCTAACCCTAACCCTAACCCTAGCCGTAACCCTAACCCTAACCCTAACCCTAGCCCTAACCCTAACCCTAACCCTAACCCTAACCTTAGCCCTAACCCTAACCCCTAACCCCTAACCGTAACGCTAACCCTAAGCCTAACCCCTAACCCCTAACCCCTAACCCTAACCATAACCCTAAACCCTAACCCTAACCCTAACCCTAACCCTAGCCCTAACCCTAGCCCTAAGTCGTACCCTAACCCTAATCCTAACCCTAACCCAACCTTAACCCTAAAACTAACCTTAGCCCTTAAAACTAACCTAATAGAAACCCTAACCCTAACTCCTAACCCTAAGCCTAACCTAACCCTAACCCTAACCCTAGCCGTAACCCTAACCCTAACCCTAACCCTAGCCCTAACCCTAACCCTAACCCTAACCCTAACCTTAGCCCTAACCCTAACCCCTAACCCCTAACCGTAACGCTAACCCTAAGCCTAACCCCTAACCCCTAACCCCTAACCCTAACCATAACCCTAAACCCTAACCCTAACCCTAACCCTAACCCTAGCCCTAACCCTAGCCCTAAGTCGTACCCTAACCCTAATCCTAACCCTAACCCAACCTTAACCCTAAAACTAACCTTAGCCCTTAAAACTAACCTAATAGAAACCCTAACCCTAACTCCTAACCCTAAGCCTAACCTAACCCTAACCCTAACCCTAGCCGTAACCCTAACCCTAACCCTAACCCTAGCCCTAACCCTAACCCTAACCCTAACCCTAACCTTAGCCCTAACCCTAACCCCTAACCCCTAACCGTAACGCTAACCCTAAGCCTAACCCCTAACCCCTAACCCCTAACCCTAACCATAACCCTAAACCCTAACCCTAACCCTAACCCTAACCCTAGCCCTAACCCTAGCCCTAAGTCGTACCCTAACCCTAATCCTAACCCTAACCCAACCTTAACCCTAAAACTAACCTTAGCCCTTAAAACTAACCTAATAGAAACCCTAACCCTAACTCCTAACCCTAAGCCTAACCTAACCCTAACCCTAACCCTAGCCGTAACCCTAACCCTAACCCTAACCCTAGCCCTAACCCTAACCCTAACCCTAACCCTAACCTTAGCCCTAACCCTAACCCCTAACCCCTAACCGTAACGCTAACCCTAAGCCTAACCCCTAACCCCTAACCCCTAACCCTAACCATAACCCTAAACCCTAACCCTAACCCTAACCCTAACCCTAGCCCTAACCCTAGCCCTAAGTCGTACCCTAACCCTAATCCTAACCCTAACCCAACCTTAACCCTAAAACTAACCTTAGCCCTTAAAACTAACCTAATAGAAACCCTAACCCTAACTCCTAACCCTAAGCCTAACCTAACCCTAACCCTAACCCTAGCCGTAACCCTAACCCTAACCCTAACCCTAGCCCTAACCCTAACCCTAACCCTAACCCTAACCTTAGCCCTAACCCTAACCCCTAACCCCTAACCGTAACGCTAACCCTAAGCCTAACCCCTAACCCCTAACCCCTAACCCTAACCATAACCCTAAACCCTAACCCTAACCCTAACCCTAACCCTAGCCCTAACCCTAGCCCTAAGTCGTACCCTAACCCTAATCCTAACCCTAACCCAACCTTAACCCTAAAACTAACCTTAGCCCTTAAAACTAACCTAATAGAAACCCTAACCCTAACTCCTAACCCTAAGCCTAACCTAACCCTAACCCTAACCCTAGCCGTAACCCTAACCCTAACCCTAACCCTAGCCCTAACCCTAACCCTAACCCTAACCCTAACCTTAGCCCTAACCCTAACCCCTAACCCCTAACCGTAACGCTAACCCTAAGCCTAACCCCTAACCCCTAACCCCTAACCCTAACCATAACCCTAAACCCTAACCCTAACCCTAACCCTAACCCTAGCCCTAACCCTAGCCCTAAGTCGTACCCTAACCCTAATCCTAACCCTAACCCAACCTTAACCCTAAAACTAACCTTAGCCCTTAAAACTAACCTAATAGAAACCCTAACCCTAACTCCTAACCCTAAGCCTAACCTAACCCTAACCCTAACCCTAGCCGTAACCCTAACCCTAACCCTAACCCTAGCCCTAACCCTAACCCTAACCCTAACCCTAACCTTAGCCCTAACCCTAACCCCTAACCCCTAACCGTAACGCTAACCCTAAGCCTAACCCCTAACCCCTAACCCCTAACCCTAACCATAACCCTAAACCCTAACCCTAACCCTAACCCTAACCCTAGCCCTAACCCTAGCCCTAAGTCGTACCCTAACCCTAATCCTAACCCTAACCCAACCTTAACCCTAAAACTAACCTTAGCCCTTAAAACTAACCTAATAGAAACCCTAACCCTAACTCCTAACCCTAAGCCTAACCTAACCCTAACCCTAACCCTAGCCGTAACCCTAACCCTAACCCTAACCCTAGCCCTAACCCTAACCCTAACCCTAACCCTAACCTTAGCCCTAACCCTAACCCCTAACCCCTAACCGTAACGCTAACCCTAAGCCTAACCCCTAACCCCTAACCCCTAACCCTAACCATAACCATAAACCCTAACCCTAACCCTAACCCTAACCCTAGCCCTAACCCTAGCCCTAAGTCGTACCCTAACCCTAATCCTAACCCTAACCCAACCTTAACCCTAAAACTAACCTTAGCCCTTAAAACTAACCTAATAGAAACCCTAACCCTAACTCCTAACCCTAAGCCTAACCTAACCCTAACCCTAACCCTAGCCGTAACCCTAACCCTAACCCTAACCCTAGCCCTAACCCTAACCCTAACCCTAACCCTAACCTTAGCCCTAACCCTAACCCCTAACCCCTAACCGTAACGCTAACCCTAAGCCTAACCCCTAACCCCTAACCCCTAACCCTAACCATAACCCTAAACCCTAACCCTAACCCTAACCCTAACCCTAGCCCTAACCCTAGCCCTAAGTCGTACCCTAACCCTAATCCTAACCCTAACCCAACCTTAACCCTAAAACTAACCTTAGCCCTTAAAACTAACCTAATAGAAACCCTAACCCTAACTCCTAACCCTAAGCCTAACCTAACCCTAACCCTAACCCTAGCCGTAACCCTAACCCTAACCCTAACCCTAGCCCTAACCCTAACCCTAACCCTAACCCTAACCTTAGCCCTAACCCTAACCCCTAACCCCTAACCGTAACGCTAACCCTAAGCCTAACCCCTAACCCCTAACCCCTAACCCTAACCATAACCCTAAACCCTAACCCTAACCCTAACCCTAACCCTAGCCCTAACCCTAGCCCTAAGTCGTACCCTAACCCTAATCCTAACCCTAACCCAACCTTAACCCTAAAACTAACCTTAGCCCTTAAAACTAACCTAATAGAAACCCTAACCCTAACTCCTAACCCTAAGCCTAACCTAACCCTAACCCTAACCCTAGCCGTAACCCTAACCCTAACCCTAACCCTAGCCCTAACCCTAACCCTAACCCTAACCCTAACCTTAGCCCTAACCCTAACCCCTAACCCCTAACCGTAACGCTAACCCTAAGCCTAACCCCTAACCCCTAACCCCTAACCCTAACCATAACCCTAAACCCTAACCCTAACCCTAACCCTAACCCTAGCCCTAACCCTAGCCCTAAGTCGTACCCTAACCCTAATCCTAACCCTAACCCAACCTTAACCCTAAAACTAACCTTAGCCCTTAAAACTAACCTAATAGAAACCCTAACCCTAACTCCTAACCCTAAGCCTAACCTAACCCTAACCCTAACCCTAGCCGTAACCCTAACCCTAACCCTAACCCTAGCCCTAACCCTAACCCTAACCCTAACCCTAACCTTAGCCCTAACCCTAACCCCTAACCCCTAACCGTAACGCTAACCCTAAGCCTAACCCCTAACCCCTAACCCCTAACCCTAACCATAACCCTAAACCCTAACCCTAACCCTAACCCTAACCCTAGCCCTAACCCTAGCCCTAAGTCGTACCCTAACCCTAATCCTAACCCTAACCCAACCTTAACCCTAAAACTAACCTTAGCCCTTAAAACTAACCTAATAGAAACCCTAACCCTAACTCCTAACCCTAAGCCTAACCTAACCCTAACCCTAACCCTAGCCGTAACCCTAACCCTAACCCTAACCCTAGCCCTAACCCTAACCCTAACCCTAACCCTAACCTTAGCCCTAACCCTAACCCCTAACCCCTAACCGTAACGCTAACCCTAAGCCTAACCCCTAACCCCTAACCCCTAACCCTAACCATAACCCTAAACCCTAACCCTAACCCTAACCCTAACCCTAGCCCTAACCCTAGCCCTAAGTCGTACCCTAACCCTAATCCTAACCCTAACCCAACCTTAACCCTAAAACTAACCTTAGCCCTTAAAACTAACCTAATAGAAACCCTAACCCTAACTCCTAACCCTAAGCCTAACCTAACCCTAACCCTAACCCTAGCCGTAACCCTAACCCTAACCCTAACCCTAGCCCTAACCCTAACCCTAACCCTAACCCTAACCTTAGCCCTAACCCTAACCCCTAACCCCTAACCGTAACGCTAACCCTAAGCCTAACCCCTAACCCCTAACCCCTAACCCTAACCATAACCCTAAACCCTAACCCTAACCCTAACCCTAACCCTAGCCCTAACCCTAGCCCTAAGTCGTACCCTAACCCTAATCCTAACCCTAACCCAACCTTAACCCTAAAACTAACCTTAGCCCTTAAAACTAACCTAATAGAAACCCTAACCCTAACTCCTAACCCTAAGCCTAACCTAACCCTAACCCTAACCCTAGCCGTAACCCTAACCCTAACCCTAACCCTAGCCCTAACCCTAACCCTAACCCTAACCCTAACCTTAGCCCTAACCCTAACCCCTAACCCCTAACCGTAACGCTAACCCTAAGCCTAACCCCTAACCCCTAACCCCTAACCCTAACCATAACCCTAAACCCTAACCCTAACCCTAACCCTAACCCTAGCCCTAACCCTAGCCCTAAGTCGTACCCTAACCCTAATCCTAACCCTAACCCAACCTTAACCCTAAAACTAACCTTAGCCCTTAAAACTAACCTAATAGAAACCCTAACCCTAACTCCTAACCCTAAGCCTAACCTAACCCTAACCCTAACCCTAGCCGTAACCCTAACCCTAACCCTAACCCTAGCCCTAACCCTAACCCTAACCCTAACCCTAACCTTAGCCCTAACCCTAACCCCTAACCCCTAACCGTAACGCTAACCCTAAGCCTAACCCCTAACCCCTAACCCCTAACCCTAACCATAACCCTAAACCCTAACCCTAACCCTAACCCTAACCCTAGCCCTAACCCTAGCCCTAAGTCGTACCCTAACCCTAATCCTAACCCTAACCCAACCTTAACCCTAAAACTAACCTTAGCCCTTAAAACTAACCTAATAGAAACCCTAACCCTAACTCCTAACCCTAAGCCTAACCTAACCCTAACCCTAACCCTAGCCGTAACCCTAACCCTAACCCTAACCCTAGCCCTAACCCTAACCCTAACCCTAACCCTAACCTTAGCCCTAACCCTAACCCCTAACCCCTAACCGTAACGCTAACCCTAAGCCTAACCCCTAACCCCTAACCCCTAACCCTAACCATAACCCTAAACCCTAACCCTAACCCTAACCCTAACCCTAGCCCTAACCCTAGCCCTAAGTCGTACCCTAACCCTAATCCTAACCCTAACCCAACCTTAACCCTAAAACTAACCTTAGCCCTTAAAACTAACCTAATAGAAACCCTAACCCTAACTCCTAACCCTAAGCCTAACCTAACCCTAACCCTAACCCTAGCCGTAACCCTAACCCTAACCCTAACCCTAGCCCTAACCCTAACCCTAACCCTAACCCTAACCTTAGCCCTAACCCTAACCCCTAACCCCTAACCGTAACGCTAACCCTAAGCCTAACCCCTAACCCCTAACCCCTAACCCTAACCATAACCCTAAACCCTAACCCTAACCCTAACCCTAACCCTAGCCCTAACCCTAGCCCTAAGTCGTACCCTAACCCTAATCCTAACCCTAACCCAACCTTAACCCTAAAACTAACCTTAGCCCTTAAAACTAACCTAATAGAAACCCTAACCCTAACTCCTAACCCTAAGCCTAACCTAACCCTAACCCTAACCCTAGCCGTAACCCTAACCCTAACCCTAACCCTAGCCCTAACCCTAACCCTAACCCTAACCCTAACCTTAGCCCTAACCCTAACCCCTAACCCCTAACCGTAACGCTAACCCTAAGCCTAACCCCTAACCCCTAACCCCTAACCCTAACCATAACCCTAAACCCTAACCCTAACCCTAACCCTAACCCTAGCCCTAACCCTAGCCCTAAGTCGTACCCTAACCCTAATCCTAACCCTAACCCAACCTTAACCCTAAAACTAACCTTAGCCCTTAAAACTAACCTAATAGAAACCCTAACCCTAACTCCTAACCCTAAGCCTAACCTAACCCTAACCCTAACCCTAGCCGTAACCCTAACCCTAACCCTAACCCTAGCCCTAACCCTAACCCTAACCCTAACCCTAACCTTAGCCCTAACCCTAACCCCTAACCCCTAACCGTAACGCTAACCCTAAGCCTAACCCCTAACCCCTAACCCCTAACCCTAACCATAACCCTAAACCCTAACCCTAACCCTAACCCTAACCCTAGCCCTAACCCTAGCCCTAAGTCGTACCCTAACCCTAATCCTAACCCTAACCCAACCTTAACCCTAAAACTAACCTTAGCCCTTAAAACTAACCTAATAGAAACCCTAACCCTAACTCCTAACCCTAAGCCTAACCTAACCCTAACCCTAACCCTAGCCGTAACCCTAACCCTAACCCTAACCCTAGCCCTAACCCTAACCCTAACCCTAACCCTAACCTTAGCCCTAACCCTAACCCCTAACCCCTAACCGTAACGCTAACCCTAAGCCTAACCCCTAACCCCTAACCCCTAACCCTAACCATAACCCTAAACCCTAACCCTAACCCTAACCCTAACCCTAGCCCTAACCCTAGCCCTAAGTCGTACCCTAACCCTAATCCTAACCCTAACCCAACCTTAACCCTAAAACTAACCTTAGCCCTTAAAACTAACCTAATAGAAACCCTAACCCTAACTCCTAACCCTAAGCCTAACCTAACCCTAACCCTAACCCTAGCCGTAACCCTAACCCTAACCCTAACCCTAGCCCTAACCCTAACCCTAACCCTAACCCTAACCTTAGCCCTAACCCTAACCCCTAACCCCTAACCGTAACGCTAACCCTAAGCCTAACCCCTAACCCCTAACCCCTAACCCTAACCATAACCCTAAACCCTAACCCTAACCCTAACCCTAACCCTAGCCCTAACCCTAGCCCTAAGTCGTACCCTAACCCTAATCCTAACCCTAACCCAACCTTAACCCTAAAACTAACCTTAGCCCTTAAAACTAACCTAATAGAAACCCTAACCCTAACTCCTAACCCTAAGCCTAACCTAACCCTAACCCTAACCCTAGCCGTAACCCTAACCCTAACCCTAACCCTAGCCCTAACCCTAACCCTAACCCTAACCCTAACCTTAGCCCTAACCCTAACCCCTAACCCCTAACCGTAACGCTAACCCTAAGCCTAACCCCTAACCCCTAACCCCTAACCCTAACCATAACCCTAAACCCTAACCCTAACCCTAACCCTAACCCTAGCCCTAACCCTAGCCCTAAGTCGTACCCTAACCCTAATCCTAACCCTAACCCAACCTTAACCCTAAAACTAACCTTAGCCCTTAAAACTAACCTAATAGAAACCCTAACCCTAACTCCTAACCCTAAGCCTAACCTAACCCTAACCCTAACCCTAGCCGTAACCCTAACCCTAACCCTAACCCTAGCCCTAACCCTAACCCTAACCCTAACCCTAACCTTAGCCCTAACCCTAACCCCTAACCCCTAACCGTAACGCTAACCCTAAGCCTAACCCCTAACCCCTAACCCCTAACCCTAACCATAACCCTAAACCCTAACCCTAACCCTAACCCTAACCCTAGCCCTAACCCTAGCCCTAAGTCGTACCCTAACCCTAATCCTAACCCTAACCCAACCTTAACCCTAAAACTAACCTTAGCCCTTAAAACTAACCTAATAGAAACCCTAACCCTAACTCCTAACCCTAAGCCTAACCTAACCCTAACCCTAACCCTAGCCGTAACCCTAACCCTAACCCTAACCCTAGCCCTAACCCTAACCCTAACCCTAACCCTAACCTTAGCCCTAACCCTAACCCCTAACCCCTAACCGTAACGCTAACCCTAAGCCTAACCCCTAACCCCTAACCCCTAACCCTAACCATAACCCTAAACCCTAACCCTAACCCTAACCCTAACCCTAGCCCTAACCCTAGCCCTAAGTCGTACCCTAACCCTAATCCTAACCCTAACCCAACCTTAACCCTAAAACTAACCTTAGCCCTTAAAACTAACCTAATAGAAACCCTAACCCTAACTCCTAACCCTAAGCCTAACCTAACCCTAACCCTAACCCTAGCCGTAACCCTAACCCTAACCCTAACCCTAGCCCTAACCCTAACCCTAACCCTAACCCTAACCTTAGCCCTAACCCTAACCCCTAACCCCTAACCGTAACGCTAACCCTAAGCCTAACCCCTAACCCCTAACCCCTAACCCTAACCATAACCCTAAACCCTAACCCTAACCCTAACCCTAACCCTAGCCCTAACCCTAGCCCTAAGTCGTACCCTAACCCTAATCCTAACCCTAACCCAACCTTAACCCTAAAACTAACCTTAGCCCTTAAAACTAACCTAATAGAAACCCTAACCCTAACTCCTAACCCTAAGCCTAACCTAACCCTAACCCTAACCCTAGCCGTAACCCTAACCCTAACCCTAACCCTAGCCCTAACCCTAACCCTAACCCTAACCCTAACCTTAGCCCTAACCCTAACCCCTAACCCCTAACCGTAACGCTAACCCTAAGCCTAACCCCTAACCCCTAACCCCTAACCCTAACCATAACCCTAAACCCTAACCCTAACCCTAACCCTAACCCTAGCCCTAACCCTAGCCCTAAGTCGTACCCTAACCCTAATCCTAACCCTAACCCAACCTTAACCCTAAAACTAACCTTAGCCCTTAAAACTAACCTAATAGAAACCCTAACCCTAACTCCT
Source organism: Buteo buteo (assembly GCF_964188355.1). Taxonomy (NCBI): domain Eukaryota; kingdom Metazoa; phylum Chordata; class Aves; order Accipitriformes; family Accipitridae; genus Buteo; species Buteo buteo. The sequence continues at coordinate 67,630 of NW_027439364.1, forward strand.
AACCCTAAGCCTAACCTAACCCTAACCCTAACCCTAGCCGTAACCCTAACCCTAACCCTAACCCTAGCCCTAACCCTAACCCTAACCCTAACCCTAACCTTAGCCCTAACCCTAACCCCTAACCCCTAACCGTAACGCTAACCCTAAGCCTAACCCCTAACCCCTAACCCCTAACCCTAACCATAACCCTAAACCCTAACCCTAACCCTAACCCTAACCCTAGCCCTAACCCTAGCCCTAAGTCGTACCCTAACCCTAATCCTAACCCTAACCCAACCTTAACCCTAAAACTAACCTTAGCCCTTAAAACTAACCTAATAGAAACCCTAACCCTAACTCCTAACCCTAAGCCTAACCTAACCCTAACCCTAACCCTAGCCGTAACCCTAACCCTAACCCTAACCCTAGCCCTAACCCTAACCCTAACCCTAACCCTAACCTTAGCCCTAACCCTAACCCCTAACCCCTAACCGTAACGCTAACCCTAAGCCTAACCCCTAACCCCTAACCCCTAACCCTAACCATAACCCTAAACCCTAACCCTAACCCTAACCCTAACCCTAGCCCTAACCCTAGCCCTAAGTCGTACCCTAACCCTAATCCTAACCCTAACCCAACCTTAACCCTAAAACTAACCTTAGCCCTTAAAACTAACCTAATAGAAACCCTAACCCTAACTCCTAACCCTAAGCCTAACCTAACCCTAACCCTAACCCTAGCCGTAACCCTAACCCTAACCCTAACCCTAGCCCTAACCCTAACCCTAACCCTAACCCTAACCTTAGCCCTAACCCTAACCCCTAACCCCTAACCGTAACGCTAACCCTAAGCCTAACCCCTAACCCCTAACCCCTAACCCTAACCATAACCCTAAACCCTAACCCTAACCCTAACCCTAACCCTAGCCCTAACCCTAGCCCTAAGTCGTACCCTAACCCTAATCCTAACCCTAACCCAACCTTAACCCTAAAACTAACCTTAGCCCTTAAAACTAACCTAATAGAAACCCTAACCCTAACTCCTAACCCTAAGCCTAACCTAACCCTAACCCTAACCCTAGCCGTAACCCTAACCCTAACCCTAACCCTAGCCCTAACCCTAACCCTAACCCTAACCCTAACCTTAGCCCTAACCCTAACCCCTAACCCCTAACCGTAACGCTAACCCTAAGCCTAACCCCTAACCCCTAACCCCTAACCCTAACCATAACCCTAAACCCTAACCCTAACCCTAACCCTAACCCTAGCCCTAACCCTAGCCCTAAGTCGTACCCTAACCCTAATCCTAACCCTAACCCAACCTTAACCCTAAAACTAACCTTAGCCCTTAAAACTAACCTAATAGAAACCCTAACCCTAACTCCTAACCCTAAGCCTAACCTAACCCTAACCCTAACCCTAGCCGTAACCCTAACCCTAACCCTAACCCTAGCCCTAACCCTAACCCTAACCCTAACCCTAACCTTAGCCCTAACCCTAACCCCTAACCCCTAACCGTAACGCTAACCCTAAGCCTAACCCCTAACCCCTAACCCCTAACCCTAACCATAACCCTAAACCCTAACCCTAACCCTAACCCTAACCCTAGCCCTAACCCTAGCCCTAAGTCGTACCCTAACCCTAATCCTAACCCTAACCCAACCTTAACCCTAAAACTAACCTTAGCCCTTAAAACTAACCTAATAGAAACCCTAACCCTAACTCCTAACCCTAAGCCTAACCTAACCCTAACCCTAACCCTAGCCGTAACCCTAACCCTAACCCTAACCCTAGCCCTAACCCTAACCCTAACCCTAACCCTAACCTTAGCCCTAACCCTAACCCCTAACCCCTAACCGTAACGCTAACCCTAAGCCTAACCCCTAACCCCTAACCCCTAACCCTAACCATAACCCTAAACCCTAACCCTAACCCTAACCCTAACCCTAGCCCTAACCCTAGCCCTAAGTCGTACCCTAACCCTAATCCTAACCCTAACCCAACCTTAACCCTAAAACTAACCTTAGCCCTTAAAACTAACCTAATAGAAACCCTAACCCTAACTCCTAACCCTAAGCCTAACCTAACCCTAACCCTAACCCTAGCCGTAACCCTAACCCTAACCCTAACCCTAGCCCTAACCCTAACCCTAACCCTAACCCTAACCTTAGCCCTAACCCTAACCCCTAACCCCTAACCGTAACGCTAACCCTAAGCCTAACCCCTAACCCCTAACCCCTAACCCTAACCATAACCCTAAACCCTAACCCTAACCCTAACCCTAACCCTAGCCCTAACCCTAGCCCTAAGTCGTACCCTAACCCTAATCCTAACCCTAACCCAACCTTAACCCTAAAACTAACCTTAGCCCTTAAAACTAACCTAATAGAAACCCTAACCCTAACTCCTAACCCTAAGCCTAACCTAACCCTAACCCTAACCCTAGCCGTAACCCTAACCCTAACCCTAACCCTAGCCCTAACCCTAACCCTAACCCTAACCCTAACCTTAGCCCTAACCCTAACCCCTAACCCCTAACCGTAACGCTAACCCTAAGCCTAACCCCTAACCCCTAACCCCTAACCCTAACCATAACCCTAAACCCTAACCCTAACCCTAACCCTAACCCTAGCCCTAACCCTAGCCCTAAGTCGTACCCTAACCCTAATCCTAACCCTAACCCAACCTTAACCCTAAAACTAACCTTAGCCCTTAAAACTAACCTAATAGAAACCCTAACCCTAACTCCTAACCCTAAGCCTAACCTAACCCTAACCCTAACCCTAGCCGTAACCCTAACCCTAACCCTAACCCTAGCCCTAACCCTAACCCTAACCCTAACCCTAACCTTAGCCCTAACCCTAACCCCTAACCCCTAACCGTAACGCTAACCCTAAGCCTAACCCCTAACCCCTAACCCCTAACCCTAACCATAACCCTAAACCCTAACCCTAACCCTAACCCTAACCCTAGCCCTAACCCTAGCCCTAAGTCGTACCCTAACCCTAATCCTAACCCTAACCCAACCTTAACCCTAAAACTAACCTTAGCCCTTAAAACTAACCTAATAGAAACCCTAACCCTAACTCCTAACCCTAAGCCTAACCTAACCCTAACCCTAACCCTAGCCGTAACCCTAACCCTAACCCTAACCCTAGCCCTAACCCTAACCCTAACCCTAACCCTAACCTTAGCCCTAACCCTAACCCCTAACCCCTAACCGTAACGCTAACCCTAAGCCTAACCCCTAACCCCTAACCCCTAACCCTAACCATAACCCTAAACCCTAACCCTAACCCTAACCCTAACCCTAGCCCTAACCCTAGCCCTAAGTCGTACCCTAACCCTAATCCTAACCCTAACCCAACCTTAACCCTAAAACTAACCTTAGCCCTTAAAACTAACCTAATAGAAACCCTAACCCTAACTCCTAACCCTAAGCCTAACCTAACCCTAACCCTAACCCTAGCCGTAACCCTAACCCTAACCCTAACCCTAGCCCTAACCCTAACCCTAACCCTAACCCTAACCTTAGCCCTAACCCTAACCCCTAACCCCTAACCGTAACGCTAACCCTAAGCCTAACCCCTAACCCCTAACCCCTAACCCTAACCATAACCCTAAACCCTAACCCTAACCCTAACCCTAACCCTAGCCCTAACCCTAGCCCTAAGTCGTACCCTAACCCTAATCCTAACCCTAACCCAACCTTAACCCTAAAACTAACCTTAGCCCTTAAAACTAACCTAATAGAAACCCTAACCCTAACTCCTAACCCTAAGCCTAACCTAACCCTAACCCTAACCCTAGCCGTAACCCTAACCCTAACCCTAACCCTAGCCCTAACCCTAACCCTAACCCTAACCCTAACCTTAGCCCTAACCCTAACCCCTAACCCCTAACCGTAACGCTAACCCTAAGCCTAACCCCTAACCCCTAACCCCTAACCCTAACCATAACCCTAAACCCTAACCCTAACCCTAACCCTAACCCTAGCCCTAACCCTAGCCCTAAGTCGTACCCTAACCCTAATCCTAACCCTAACCCAACCTTAACCCTAAAACTAACCTTAGCCCTTAAAACTAACCTAATAGAAACCCTAACCCTAACTCCTAACCCTAAGCCTAACCTAACCCTAACCCTAACCCTAGCCGTAACCCTAACCCTAACCCTAACCCTAGCCCTAACCCTAACCCTAACCCTAACCCTAACCTTAGCCCTAACCCTAACCCCTAACCCCTAACCGTAACGCTAACCCTAAGCCTAACCCCTAACCCCTAACCCCTAACCCTAACCATAACCCTAAACCCTAACCCTAACCCTAACCCTAACCCTAGCCCTAACCCTAGCCCTAAGTCGTACCCTAACCCTAATCCTAACCCTAACCCAACCTTAACCCTAAAACTAACCTTAGCCCTTAAAACTAACCTAATAGAAACCCTAACCCTAACTCCTAACCCTAAGCCTAACCTAACCCTAACCCTAACCCTAGCCGTAACCCTAACCCTAACCCTAACCCTAGCCCTAACCCTAACCCTAACCCTAACCTAGCCCTAACCCTAACCCCTAACCCCTAACCGTAACGCTAACCCTAAGCCTAACCCCTAACCCCTAACCCCTAACCCTAACCATAACCCTAAACCCTAACCCTAACCCTAACCCTAACCCTAGCCCTAACCCTAGCCCTAAGTCGTACCCTAACCCTAATCCTAACCCTAACCCAACCTTAACCCTAAAACTAACCTTAGCCCTTAAAACTAACCTAATAGAAACCCTAACCCTAACTCCTAACCCTAAGCCTAACCTAACCCTAACCCTAACCCTAGCCGTAACCCTAACCCTAACCCTAACCCTAGCCCTAACCCTAACCCTAACCCTAACCCTAACCTTAGCCCTAACCCTAACCCCTAACCCCTAACCGTAACGCTAACCCTAAGCCTAACCCCTAACCCCTAACCCCTAACCCTAACCATAACCCTAAACCCTAACCCTAACCCTAACCCTAACCCTAGCCCTAACCCTAGCCCTAAGTCGTACCCTAACCCTAATCCTAACCCTAACCCAACCTTAACCCTAAAACTAACCTTAGCCCTTAAAACTAACCTAATAGAAACCCTAACCCTAACTCCTAACCCTAAGCCTAACCTAACCCTAACCCTAACCCTAGCCGTAACCCTAACCCTAACCCTAACCCTAGCCCTAACCCTAACCCTAACCCTAACCCTAACCTTAGCCCTAACCCTAACCCCTAACCCCTAACCGTAACGCTAACCCTAAGCCTAACCCCTAACCCCTAACCCCTAACCCTAACCATAACCCTAAACCCTAACCCTAACCCTAACCCTAACCCTAGCCCTAACCCTAGCCCTAAGTCGTACCCTAACCCTAATCCTAACCCTAACCCAACCTTAACCCTAAAACTAACCTTAGCCCTTAAAACTAACCTAATAGAAACCCTAACCCTAACTCCTAACCCTAAGCCTAACCTAACCCTAACCCTAACCCTAGCCGTAACCCTAACCCTAACCCTAACCCTAGCCCTAACCCTAACCCTAACCCTAACCCTAACCTTAGCCCTAACCCTAACCCCTAACCCCTAACCGTAACGCTAACCCTAAGCCTAACCCCTAACCCCTAACCCCTAACCCTAACCATAACCCTAAACCCTAACCCTAACCCTAACCCTAACCCTAGCCCTAACCCTAGCCCTAAGTCGTACCCTAACCCTAATCCTAACCCTAACCCAACCTTAACCCTAAAACTAACCTTAGCCCTTAAAACTAACCTAATAGAAACCCTAACCCTAACTCCTAACCCTAAGCCTAACCTAACCCTAACCCTAACCCTAGCCGTAACCCTAACCCTAACCCTAACCCTAGCCCTAACCCTAACCCTAACCCTAACCCTAACCTTAGCCCTAACCCTAACCCCTAACCCCTAACCGTAACGCTAACCCTAAGCCTAACCCCTAACCCCTAACCCCTAACCCTAACCATAACCCTAAACCCTAACCCTAACCCTAACCCTAACCCTAGCCCTAACCCTAGCCCTAAGTCGTACCCTAACCCTAATCCTAACCCTAACCCAACCTTAACCCTAAAACTAACCTTAGCCCTTAAAACTAACCTAATAGAAACCCTAACCCTAACTCCTAACCCTAAGCCTAACCCTAGCCCTAACCCTAACCCTAACCCTAACCCTAACCTTAGCCCTAACCCTAACCCCTAACCCCTAACCGTAACGCTAACCCTAAGCCTAACCCCTAACCCCTAACCCCTAACCCTAACCATAACCCTAAACCCTAACCCTAACCCTAACCCTAACCCTAGCCCTAACCCTAGCCCTAAGTCGTACCCTAACCCTAATCCTAACCCTAACCCAACCTTAACCCTAAAACTAACCTTAGCCCTTAAAACTAACCTAATAGAAACCCTAACCCTAACTCCTAACCCTAAGCCTAACCTAACCCTAACCCTAACCCTAGCCGTAACCCTAACCCTAACCCTAACCCTAGCCCTAACCCTAACCCTAACCCTAACCCTAACCTTAGCCCTAACCCTAACCCCTAACCCCTAACCGTAACGCTAACCCTAAGCCTAACCCCTAACCCCTAACCCCTAACCCTAACCATAACCCTAAACCCTAACCCTAATCCCTAACCCTAACCCTAGCCCTAACCCTAGCCCTAAGTCGTACCCTAACCCTAATCCTAACCCTAACCCAACCTTAACCCTAAAACTAACCTTAGCCCTTAAAACTAACCTAATAGAAACCCTAACCCTAACTCCTAACCCTAAGCCTAACCTAACCCTAACCCTAACCCTAGCCGTAACCCTAACCCTAACCCTAACCCTAGCCCTAACCCTAACCCTAACCCTAACCCTAACCTTAGCCCTAACCCTAACCCCTAACCCCTAACCGTAACGCTAACCCTAAGCCTAACCCCTAACCCCTAACCCCTAACCCTAACCATAACCCTAAACCCTAACCCTAACCCTAACCCTAACCCTAGCCCTAACCCTAGCCCTAAGTCGTACCCTAACCCTAATCCTAACCCTAACCCAACCTTAACCCTAAAACTAACCTTAGCCCTTAAAACTAACCTAATAGAAACCCTAACCCTAACTCCTAACCCTAAGCCTAACCTAACCCTAACCCTAACCCTAGCCGTAACCCTAACCCTAACCCTAACCCTAGCCCTAACCCTAACCCTAACCCTAACCCTAACCTTAGCCCTAACCCTAACCCCTAACCCCTAACCGTAACGCTAACCCTAAGCCTAACCCCTAACCCCTAACCCCTAACCCTAACCATAACCCTAAACCCTAACCCTAACCCTAACCCTAACCCTAGCCCTAACCCTAGCCCTAAGTCGTACCCTAACCCTAATCCTAACCCTAACCCAACCTTAACCCTAAAACTAACCTTAGCCCTTAAAACTAACCTAATAGAAACCCTAACCCTAACTCCTAACCCTAAGCCTAACCTAACCCTAACCCTAACCCTAGCCGTAACCCTAACCCTAACCCTAACCCTAGCCCTAACCCTAACCCTAACCCTAACCCTAACCCTAACCCCTAACCCCTAACCGTAACGCTAACCCTAAGCCTAACCCCTAACCCCTAACCCCTAACCCTAACCATAACCCTAAACCCTAACCCTAACCCTAACCCTAACCCTAGCCCTAACCCTAGCCCTAAGTCGTACCCTAACCCTAATCCTAACCCTAACCCAACCTTAACCCTAAAACTAACCTTAGCCCTTAAAACTAACCTAATAGAAACCCTAACCCTAACTCCTAACCCTAAGCCTAACCTAACCCTAACCCTAACCCTAGCCGTAACCCTAACCCTAACCCTAACCCTAGCCCTAACCCTAACCCTAACCCTAACCCTAACCTTAGCCCTAACCCTAACCCCTAACCCCTAACCGTAACGCTAACCCTAAGCCTAACCCCTAACCCCTAACCCCTAACCCTAACCATAACCCTAAACCCTAACCCTAACCCTAACCCTAACCCTAGCCCTAACCCTAGCCCTAAGTCGTACCCTAACCCTAATCCTAACCCTAACCCAACCTTAACCCTAAAACTAACCTTAGCCCTTAAAACTAACCTAATAGAAACCCTAACCCTAACTCCTAACCCTAAGCCTAACCTAACCCTAACCCTAACCCTAGCCGTAACCCTAACCCTAACCCTAACCCTAGCCCTAACCCTAACCCTAACCCTAACCCTAACCCTAACCCCTAACCCCTAACCGTAACGCTAACCCTAAGCCTAACCCCTAACCCCTAACCCCTAACCCTAACCATAACCCTAAACCCTAACCCTAACCCTAACCCTAACCCTAGCCCTAACCCTAGCCCTAAGTCGTACCCTAACCCTAATCCTAACCCTAACCCAACCTTAACCCTAAAACTAACCTTAGCCCTTAAAACTAACCTAATAGAAACCCTAACCCTAACTCCTAACCCTAAGCCTAACCTAACCCTAACCCTAACCCTAGCCGTAACCCTAACCCTAACCCTAACCCTAGCCCTAACCCTAACCCTAACCCTAACCCTAACCTTAGCCCTAACCCTAACCCCTAACCCCTAACCGTAACGCTAACCCTAAGCCTAACCCCTAACCCCTAACCCTAACCATAACCCTAAACCCTAACCCTAACCCTAACCTCCCTAACCCTAGCCCTAAGTCGTACCCTAACCCTAATCCTAACCCTAACCCAACCTTAACCCTAAAACTAACCTTAGCCCTTAAAACTAACCTAATAGAAACCCTAACCCTAACTCCTAACCCTAAGCCTAACCTAACCCCCTAACCCTAGCCGTAACCCTAACCCTAACCCTAACCCTAGCCCTAACCCTAACCCTAACCCTAACCCTAACCTTAGCCCTAACCCTAACCCCTAACCCCTAACCGTAACGCTAACCCTAAGCCTAACCCCTAACCCCTAACCCCTAACCCTAACCATAACCCTAAACCCTAACCCTAACCCTAACCCTAACCCTAGCCCTAACCCTAGCCCTAAGTCGTACCCTAACCCTAATCCTAACCCTAACCCAACCTTAACCCTAAAACTAACCTTAGCCCTTAAAACTAACCTAATAGAAACCCTAACCCTAACTCCTAACCCTAAGCCTAACCTAACCCTAACCCTAACCCTAGCCGTAACCCTAACCCTAACCCTAACCCTAGCCCTAACCCTAACCCTAACCCTAACCCTAACCTTAGCCCTAACCCTAACCCCTAACCCCTAACCGTAACGCTAACCCTAAGCCTAACCCCTAACCCCTAACCCCTAACCCTAACCATAACCCTAAACCCTAACCCTAACCCTAACCCTAACCCTAGCCCTAACCCTAGCCCTAAGTCGTACCCTAACCCTAATCCTAACCCTAACCCAACCTTAACCCTAAAACTAACCTTAGCCCTTAAAACTAACCTAATAGAAACCCTAACCCTAACTCCTAACCCTAAGCCTAACCTAACCCTAACCCTAACCCTAGCCGTAACCCTAACCCTAACCCTAACCCTAGCCCTAACCCTAACCCTAACCCTAACCCTAACCTTAGCCCTAACCCTAACCCCTAACCCCTAACCGTAACGCTAACCCTAAGCCTAACCCCTAACCCCTAACCCCTAACCCTAACCATAACCCTAAACCCTAACCCTAACCCTAACCCTAACCCTAGCCCTAACCCTAGCCCTAAGTCGTACCCTAACCCTAATCCTAACCCTAACCCAACCTTAACCCTAAAACTAACCTTAGCCCTTAAAACTAACCTAATAGAAACCCTAACCCTAACTCCTAACCCTAAGCCTAACCTAACCCTAACCCTAACCCTAGCCGTAACCCTAACCCTAACCCTAACCCTAGCCCTAACCCTAACCCTAACCCTAACCCTAACCTTAGCCCTAACCCTAACCCCTAACCCCTAACCGTAACGCTAACCCTAAGCCTAACCCCTAACCCCTAACCCCTAACCCTAACCATAACCCTAAACCCTAACCCTAACCCTAACCCTAACCCTAGCCCTAACCCTAGCCCTAAGTCGTACCCTAACCCTAATCCTAACCCTAACCCAACCTTAACCCTAAAACTAACCTTAGCCCTTAAAACTAACCTAATAGAAACCCTAACCCTAACTCCTAACCCTAAGCCTAACCTAACCCTAACCCTAACCCTAGCCGTAACCCTAACCCTAACCCTAACCCTAGCCCTAACCCTAACCCTAACCCTAACCCTAACCCTACAACCCCTAACCCCTAACCGTAACGCTAACCCTAAGCCTAACCCCTAACCCCTAACCCCTAACCCTAACCATAACCCTAAACCCTAACCCTAACCCTAACCCTAACCCTAGCCCTAACCCTAGCCCTAAGTCGTACCCTAACCCTAATCCTAACCCTAACCCAACCTTAACCCTAAAACTAACCTTAGCCCTTAAAACTAACCTAATAGAAACCCTAACCCTAACTCCTAACCCTAAGCCTAACCTAACCCTAACCCTAACCCTAGCCGTAACCCTAACCCTAACCCTAACCCTAGCCCTAACCCTAACCCTAACCCTAACCCTAACCTTAGCCCTAACCCTAACCCCTAACCCCTAACCGTAACGCTAACCCTAAGCCTAACCCCTAACCCCTAACCCCTAACCCTAACCATAACCCTAAACCCTAACCCTAACCCTAACCCTAACCCTAGCCCTAACCCTAGCCCTAAGTCGTACCCTAACCCTAATCCTAACCCTAACCCAACCTTAACCCTAAAACTAACCTTAGCCCTTAAAACTAACCTAATAGAAACCCTAACCCTAACTCCTAACCCTAAGCCTAACCTAACCCTAACCCTAACCCTAGCCGTAACCCTAACCCTAACCCTAACCCTAGCCCTAACCCTAACCCTAACCCTAACCCTAACCTTAGCCCTAACCCTAACCCCTAACCCCTAACCGTAACGCTAACCCTAAGCCTAACCCCTAACCCCTAACCCCTAACCCTAACCATAACCCTAAACCCTAACCCTAACCCTAACCCTAACCCTAGCCCTAACCCTAGCCCTAAGTCGTACCCTAACCCTAATCCTAACCCTAACCCAACCTTAACCCTAAAACTAACCTTAGCCCTTAAAACTAACCTAATAGAAACCCTAACCCTAACTCCTAACCCTAAGCCTAACCTAACCCTAACCCTAACCCTAGCCGTAACCCTAACCCTAACCCTAACCCTAGCCCTAACCCTAACCCTAACCCTAACCCTAACCTTAGCCCTAACCCTAACCCCTAACCCCTAACCGTAACGCTAACCCTAAGCCTAACCCCTAACCCCTAACCCCTAACCCTAACCATAACCCTAAACCCTAACCCTAACCCTAACCCTAACCCTAGCCCTAACCCTAGCCCTAAGTCGTACCCTAACCCTAATCCTAACCCTAACCCAACCTTAACCCTAAAACTAACCTTAGCCCTTAAAACTAACCTAATAGAAACCCTAACCCTAACTCCTAACCCTAAGCCTAACCTAACCCTAACCCTAACCCTAGCCGTAACCCTAACCCTAACCCTAACCCTAGCCCTAACCCTAACCCTAACCCTAACCCTAACCTTAGCCCTAACCCTAACCCCTAACCCCTAACCGTAACGCTAACCCTAAGCCTAACCCCTAACCCCTAACCCCTAACCCTAACCATAACCCTAAACCCTAACCCTAACCCTAACCCTAACCCTAGCCCTAACCCTAACCCTAACCCTAACCCTAACCTTAGCCCTAACCCTAACCCCTAACCCCTAACCGTAACGCTAACCCTAAGCCTAACCCCTAACCCCTAACCCCTAACCCTAACCATAACCCTAAACCCTAACCCTAACCCTAACCCTAACCCTAGCCCTAACCCTAGCCCTAAGTCGTACCCTAACCCTAATCCTAACCCTAACCCAACCTTAACCCTAAAACTAACCTTAGCCCTTAAAACTAACCTAATAGAAACCCTAAACCTAACTCCTAACCCTAAGCCTAACCTAACCCTAACCCTAACCCTAGCCGTAACCCTAACCCTAACCCTAACCCTAGCCCTAACCCTAACCCTAACCCTAACCCTAACCTTAGCCCTAACCCTAACCCCTAACCCCTAACCGTAACGCTAACCCTAAGCCTAACCCCTAACCCCTAAGCCCTAACCCTAACCATAACCCTAAACCCTAACCCTAACCCTAACCCTAACCCTAGCCCTAACCCTAACCCTAACCCTAACCCTAACCTTAGCCCTAACCCTAACCCCTAACCCCTAACCGTAACGCTAACCCTAAGCCTAACCCCTAACCCCTAACCCCTAACCCTAACCATAACCCTAAACCCTAACCCTAACCCTAACCCTAACCCTAGCCCTAACCCTAGCCCTAAGTCGTACCCTAACCCTAATCCTAACCCTAACCCAACCTTAACCCTAAAACTAACCTTAGCCCTTAAAACTAACCTAATAGAAACCCTAACCCTAACTCCTAACCCTAAGCCTAACCTAACCCTAACCCTAACCCTAGCCGTAACCCTAACCCTAACCCTAACCCTAGCCCTAACCCTAACCCTAACCCTAACCCTAACCTTAGCCCTAACCCTAACCCCTAACCCCTAACCGTAACGCTAACCCTAAGCCTAACCCCTAACCCCTAACCCCTAACCCTAACCATAACCCTAAACCCTAACCCTAACCCTAACCCTAACCCTAGCCCTAACCCTAGCCCTAAGTCGTACCCTAACCCTAATCCTAACCCTAACCCAACCTTAACCCTAAAACTAACCTTAGCCCTTAAAACTAACCTAATAGAAACCCTAACCCTAACTCCTAACCCTAAGCCTAACCTAACCCTAACCCTAACCCTAGCCGTAACCCTAACCCTAACCCTAACCCTAGCCCTAACCCTAACCCTAACCCTAACCCTAACCTTAGCCCTAACCCTAACCCCTAACCCCTAACCGTAACGCTAACCCTAAGCCTAACCCCTAACCCCTAACCCTAACCATAACCCTAAACCCTAACCCTAACCCTAACCCTAACCCTAGCCCTAACCCTAGCCCTAAGTCGTACCCTAACCCTAATCCTAACCCTAACCCAACCTTAACCCTAAAACTAACCTTAGCCCTTAAAACTAACCTAATAGAAACCCTAACCCTAACTCCTAACCCTAAGCCTAACCTAACCCTAACCCTAACCCTAGCCGTAACCCTAACCCTAACCCTAACCCTAGCCCTAACCCTAACCCTAACCCTAACCCTAACCTTAGCCCTAACCCTAACCCCTAACCCCTAACCGTAACGCTAACCCTAAGCCTAACCCCTAACCCCTAACCCCTAACCCTAACCATAACCCTAAACCCTAACCCTAACCCTAACCCTAACCCTAGCCCTAACCCTAGCCCTAAGTCGTACCCTAACCCTAATCCTAACCCTAACCCAACCTTAACCCTAAAACTAACCTTAGCCCTTAAAACTAACCTAATAGAAACCCTAACCCTAACTCCTAACCCTAAGCCTAACCTAACCCTAACCCTAACCCTAGCCGTAACCCTAACCCTAACCCTAACCCTAGCCCTAACCCTAACCCTAACCCTAACCCTAACCTTAGCCCTAACCCTAACCCCTAACCCCTAACCGTAACGCTAACCCTAAGCCTAACCCCTAACCCCTAACCCCTAACCCTAACCATAACCCTAAACCCTAACCCTAACCCTAACCCTAACCCTAGCCCTAACCCTAGCCCTAAGTCGTACCCTAACCCTAATCCTAACCCTAACCCAACCTTAACCCTAAAACTAACCTTAGCCCTTAAAACTAACCTAATAGAAACCCTAACCCTAACTCCTAACCCTAAGCCTAACCTAACCCTAACCCTAACCCTAGCCGTAACCCTAACCCTAACCCTAACCCTAGCCCTAACCCTAACCCTAACCCTAACCCTAACCTTAGCCCTAACCCTAACCCCTAACCCCTAACCGTAACGCTAACCCTAAGCCTAACCCCTAACCCCTAACCCCTAACCCTAACCATAACCCTAAACCCTAACCCTAACCCTAACCCTAACCCTAGCCCTAACCCTAGCCCTAAGTCGTACCCTAACCCTAATCCTAACCCTAACCCAACCTTAACCCTAAAACTAACCTTAGCCCTTAAAACTAACCTAATAGAAACCCTAACCCTAACTCCTAACCCTAAGCCTAACCTAACCCTAACCCTAACCCTAGCCGTAACCCTAACCCTAACCCTAACCCTAGCCCTAACCCTAACCCTAACCCTAACCCTAACCTTAGCCCTAACCCTAACCCCTAACCCCTAACCGTAACGCTAACCCTAAGCCTAACCCCTAACCCCTAACCCCTAACCCTAACCATAACCCTAAACCCTAACCCTAACCCTAACCCTAACCCTAGCCCTAACCCTAGCCCTAAGTCGTACCCTAACCCTAATCCTAACCCTAACCCAACCTTAACCCTAAAACTAACCTTAGCCCTTAAAACTAACCTAATAGAAACCCTAACCCTAACTCCTAACCCTAAGCCTAACCTAACCCTAACCCTAACCCTAGCCGTAACCCTAACCCTAACCCTAACCCTAGCCCTAACCCTAACCCTAACCCTAACCCTAACCCTAACCCTAGCCCTAACCCTAGCCCTAAGTCGTACCCTAACCCTAATCCTAACCCTAACCCAACCTTAACCCTAAAACTAACCTTAGCCCTTAAAACTAACCTAATAGAAACCCTAACCCTAACTCCTAACCCTAAGCCTAACCTAACCCTAACCCTAACCCTAGCCGTAACCCTAACCCTAACCCTAACCCTAGCCCTAACCCTAACCCTAACCCTAACCCTAACCTTAGCCCTAACCCTAACCCCTAACCCCTAACCGTAACGCTAACCCTAAGCCTAACCCCTAACCCCTAACCCCTAACCCTAACCATAACCCTAAACCCTAACCCTAACCCTAACCCTAACCCTAACCCTAGCCCTAACCCTAGCCCTAAGTCGTACCCTAACCCTAATCCTAACCCTAACCCAACCTTAACCCTAAAACTAACCTTAGCCCTTAAAACTAACCTAATAGAAACCCTAACCCTAACTCCTAACCCTAAGCCTAACCTAACCCTAACCCTAACCCTAGCCGTAACCCTAACCCTAACCCTAACCCTAGCCCTAACCCTAACCCTAACCCTAACCCTAACCTTAGCCCTAACCCTAGCCCTAACCCTAACCCTAACCCTAACCCTAACCTTAGCCCTAACCCTAACCCCTAACCCCTAACCGTAACGCTAACCCTAAGCCTAACCCCTAACCCCTAACCCCTAACCCTAACCATAACCCTAAACCCTAACCCTAACCCTAACCCTAACCCTAGCCCTAACCCTAGCCCTAAGTCGTACCCTAACCCTAATCCTAACCCTAACCCAACCTTAACCCTAAAACTAACCTTAGCCCTTAAAACTAACCTAATAGAAACCCTAACCCTAACTCCTAACCCTAAGCCTAACCTAACCCTAACCCTAACCCTAGCCGTAACCCTAACCCTAACCCTAACCCTAGCCCTAACCCTAACCCTAACCCTAACCCTAACCTTAGCCCTAACCCTAACCCCTAACCCCTAACCGTAACGCTAACCCTAAGCCTAACCCCTAACCCCTAACCCCTAACCCTAACCATAACCCTAAACCCTAACCCTAACCCTAACCCTAACCCTAGCCCTAACCCTAGCCCTAAGTCGTACCCTAACCCTAATCCTAACCCTAACCCAACCTTAACCCTAAAACTAACCTTAGCCCTTAAAACTAACCTAATAGAAACCCTAACCCTAACTCCTAACCCTAAGCCTAACCTAACCCTAACCCTAACCCTAGCCGTAACCCTAACCCTAACCCTAACCCTAGCCCTAACCCTAACCCTAACCCTAACCCTAACCTTAGCCCTAACCCTAACCCCTAACCCCTAACCGTAACGCTAACCCTAAGCCTAACCCCTAACCCCTAACCCCTAACCCTAACCATAACCCTAAACCCTAACCCTAACCCTAACCCTAACCCTAGCCCTAACCCTAGCCCTAAGTCGTACCCTAACCCTAATCCTAACCCTAACCCAACCTTAACCCTAAAACTAACCTTAGCCCTTAAAACTAACCTAATAGAAACCCTAACCCTAACTCCTAACCCTAAGCCTAACCTAACCCTAACCCTAACCCTAGCCGTAACCCTAACCCTAACCCTAACCCTAGCCCTAACCCTAACCCTAACCCTAACCCTAACCTTAGCCCTAACCCTAACCCCTAACCCCTAACCGTAACGCTAACCCTAAGCCTAACCCCTAACCCCTAACCCCTAACCCTAACCATAACCCTAAACCCTAACCCTAACCCTAACCCTAACCCTAGCCCTAACCCTAGCCCTAAGTCGTACCCTAACCCTAATCCTAACCCTAACCCAACCTTAACCCTAAAACTAACCTTAGCCCTTAAAACTAACCTAATAGAAACCCTAACCCTAACTCCTAACCCTAAGCCTAACCTAACCCTAACCCTAACCCTAGCCGTAACCCTAACCCTAACCCTAACCCTAGCCCTAACCCTAACCCTAACCCTAACCCTAACCTTAGCCCTAACCCTAACCCCTAACCCCTAACCGTAACGCTAACCCTAAGCCTAACCCCTAACCCCTAACCCCTAACCCTAACCATAACCCTAAACCCTAACCCTAACCCTAACCCTAACCCTAGCCCTAACCCTAGCCCTAAGTCGTACCCTAACCCTAATCCTAACCCTAACCCAACCTTAACCCTAAAACTAACCTTAGCCCTTAAAACTAACCTAATAGAAACCCTAACCCTAACTCCTAACCCTAAGCCTAACCTAACCCTAACCCTAACCCTAGCCGTAACCCTAACCCTAACCCTAACCCTAGCCCTAACCCTAACCCTAACCCTAACCCTAACCTTAGCCCTAACCCTAACCCCTAACCCCTAACCGTAACGCTAACCCTAAGCCTAACCCCTAACCCCTAACCCCTAACCCTAACCATAACCCTAAACCCTAACCCTAACCCTAACCCTAACCCTAGCCCTAACCCTAGCCCTAAGTCGTACCCTAACCCTAATCCTAACCCTAACCCAACCTTAACCCTAAAACTAACCTTAGCCCTTAAAACTAACCTAATAGAAACCCTAACCCTAACTCCTAACCCTAAGCCTAACCTAACCCTAGCCGTAACCCTAACCCTAACCCTAACCCTAGCCCTAACCCTAACCCTAACCCTAACCCTAACCTTAGCCCTAACCCTAACCCCTAACCCCTAACCGTAACGCTAACCCTAAGCCTAACCCCTAACCCCTAACCCCTAACCCTAACCATAACCCTAAACCCTAACCCTAACCCTAACCCTAACCCTAGCCCTAACCCTAGCCCTAAGTCGTACCCTAACCCTAATCCTAACCCTAACCCAACCTTAACCCTAAAACTAACCTTAGCCCTTAAAACTAACCTAATAGAAACCCTAACCCTAACTCCTAACCCTAAGCCTAACCTAACCCTAACCCTAACCCTAGCCGTAACCCTAACCCTAACCCTAACCCTAGCCCTAACCCTAACCCTAACCCTAACCCTAACCTTAGCCCTAACCCTAACCCCTAACCCCTAACCGTAACGCTAACCCTAAGCCTAACCCCTAACCCCTAACCCCTAACCCTAACCATAACCCTAAACCCTAACCCTAACCCTAACCCTAACCCTAGCCCTAACCCTAGCCCTAAGTCGTACCCTAACCCTAATCCTAACCCTAACCCAACCTTAACCCTAAAACTAACCTTAGCCCTTAAAACTAACCTAATAGAAACCCTAACCCTAACTCCTAACCCTAAGCCTAACCTAACCCTAACCCTAACCCTAGCCGTAACCCTAACCCTAACCCTAACCCTAGCCCTAACCCTAACCCTAACCCTAACCCTAACCTTAGCCCTAACCCTAACCCCTAACCCCTAACCGTAACGCTAACCCTAAGCCTAACCCCTAACCCCTAACCCCTAACCCTAACCATAACCCTAAACCCTAACCCTAACCCTAACCCTAACCCTAGCCCTAACCCTAGCCCTAAGTCGTACCCTAACCCTAATCCTAACCCTAACCCAACCTTAACCCTAAAACTAACCTTAGCCCTTAAAACTAACCTAATAGAAACCCTAACCCTAACTCCTAACCCTAAGCCTAACCTAACCCTAACCCTAACCCTAGCCGTAACCCTAACCCTAACCCTAACCCTAGCCCTAACCCTAACCCTAACCCTAACCCTAACCTTAGCCCTAACCCTAACCCCTAACCCCTAACCGTAACGCTAACCCTAAGCCTAACCCCTAACCCCTAACCCCTAACCCTAACCATAACCCTAAACCCTAACCCTAACCCTAACCCTAACCCTAGCCCTAACCCTAGCCCTAAGTCGTACCCTAACCCTAATCCTAACCCTAACCCAACCTTAACCCTAAAACTAACCTTAGCCCTTAAAACTAACCTAATAGAAACCCTAACCCTAACTCCTAACCCTAAGCCTAACCTAACCCTAACCCTAACCCTAGCCGTAACCCTAACCCTAACCCTAACCCTAGCCCTAACCCTAACCCTAACCCTAACCCTAACCTTAGCCCTAACCCTAACCCCTAACCCCTAACCGTAACGCTAACCCTAAGCCTAACCCCTAACCCCTAACCCCTAACCCTAACCATAACCCTAAACCCTAACCCTAACCCTAACCCTAACCCTAGCCCTAACCCTAGCCCTAAGTCGTACCCTAACCCTAATCCTAACCCTAACCCAACCTTAACCCTAAAACTAACCTTAGCCCTTAAAACTAACCTAATAGAAACCCTAACCCTAACTCCTAACCCTAAGCCTAACCTAACCCTAACCCTAACCCTAGCCGTAACCCTAACCCTAACCCTAACCCTAGCCCTAACCCTAACCCTAACCCTAACCCTAACCTTAGCCCTAACCCTAACCCCTAACCCCTAACCGTAACGCTAACCCTAAGCCTAACCCCTAACCCCTAACCCCTAACCCTAACCATAACCCTAAACCCTAACCCTAACCCTAACCCTAACCCTAGCCCTAACCCTAGCCCTAAGTCGTACCCTAACCCTAATCCTAACCCTAACCCAACCTTAACCCTAAAACTAACCTTAGCCCTTAAAACTAACCTAATAGAAACCCTAACCCTAACTCCTAACCCTAAGCCTAACCTAACCCTAACCCTAACCCTAGCCGTAACCCTAACCCTAACCCTAACCCTAGCCCTAACCCTAACCCTAACCCTAACCCTAACCTTAGCCCTAACCCTAACCCCTAACCCCTAACCGTAACGCTAACCCTAAGCCTAACCCCTAACCCCTAACCCCTAACCCTAACCATAACCCTAAACCCTAACCCTAACCCTAACCCTAACCCTAGCCCTAACCCTAGCCCTAAGTCGTACCCTAACCCTAATCCTAACCCTAACCCAACCTTAACCCTAAAACTAACCTTAGCCCTTAAAACTAACCTAATAGAAACCCTAACCCTAACTCCTAACCCTAAGCCTAACCTAACCCTAACCCTAACCCTAGCCGTAACCCTAACCCTAACCCTAACCCTAGCCCTAACCCTAACCCTAACCCTAACCCTAACCTTAGCCCTAACCCTAACCCCTAACCCCTAACCGTAACGCTAACCCTAAGCCTAACCCCTAACCCCTAACCCCTAACCCTAACCATAACCCTAAACCCTAACCCTAACCCTAACCCTAACCCTAGCCCTAACCCTAGCCCTAAGTCGTACCCTAACCCTAATCCTAACCCTAACCCAACCTTAACCCTAAAACTAACCTTAGCCCTTAAAACTAACCTAATAGAAACCCTAACCCTAACTCCTAACCCTAAGCCTAACCTAACCCTAACCCTAACCCTAGCCGTAACCCTAACCCTAACCCTAACCCTAGCCCTAACCCTAACCCTAACCCTAACCCTAACCTTAGCCCTAACCCTAACCCCTAACCCCTAACCGTAACGCTAACCCTAAGCCTAACCCCTAACCCCTAACCCCTAACCCTAACCATAACCCTAAACCCTAACCCTAACCCTAACCCTAACCCTAGCCCTAACCCTAGCCCTAAGTCGTACCCTAACCCTAATCCTAACCCTAACCCAACCTTAACCCTAAAACTAACCTTAGCCCTTAAAACTAACCTAATAGAAACCCTAACCCTAACTCCTAACCCTAAGCCTAACCTAACCCTAACCCTAACCCTAGCCGTAACCCTAACCCTAACCCTAACCCTAGCCCTAACCCTAACCCTAACCCTAACCCTAACCTTAGCCCTAACCCTAACCCCTAACCCCTAACCGTAACGCTAACCCTAAGCCTAACCCCTAACCCCTAACCCCTAACCCTAACCATAACCCTAAACCCTAACCCTAACCCTAACCCTAACCCTAGCCCTAACCCTAGCCCTAAGTCGTACCCTAACCCTAATCCTAACCCTAACCCAACCTTAACCCTAAAACTAACCTTAGCCCTTAAAACTAACCTAATAGAAACCCTAACCCTAACTCCTAACCCTAAGCCTAACCTAACCCTAACCCTAACCCTAGCCGTAACCCTAACCCTAACCCTAACCCTAGCCCTAACCCTAACCCTAACCCTAACCCTAACCTTAGCCCTAACCCTAACCCCTAACCCCTAACCGTAACGCTAACCCTAAGCCTAACCCCTAACCCCTAACCCCTAACCCTAACCATAACCCTAAACCCTAACCCTAACCCTAACCCTAACCCTAGCCCTAACCCTAGCCCTAAGTCGTACCCTAACCCTAATCCTAACCCTAACCCAACCTTAACCCTAAAACTAACCTTAGCCCTTAAAACTAACCTAATAGAAACCCTAACCCTAACTCCTAACCCTAAGCCTAACCTAACCCTAACCCTAACCCTAGCCGTAACCCTAACCCTAACCCTAACCCTAGCCCTAACCCTAACCCTAACCCTAACCCTAACCTTAGCCCTAACCCTAACCCCTAACCCCTAACCGTAACGCTAACCCTAAGCCTAACCCCTAACCCCTAACCCCTAACCCTAACCATAACCCTAAACCCTAACCCTAACCCTAACCCTAACCCTAGCCCTAACCCTAGCCCTAAGTCGTACCCTAACCCTAATCCTAACCCTAACCCAACCTTAACCCTAAAACTAACCTTAGCCCTTAAAACTAACCTAATAGAAACCCTAACCCTAACTCCTAACCCTAAGCCTAACCTAACCCTAACCCTAACCCTAGCCGTAACCCTAACCCTAACCCTAACCCTAGCCCTAACCCTAACCCTAACCCTAACCCTAACCTTAGCCCTAACCCTAACCCCTAACCCCTAACCGTAACGCTAACCCTAAGCCTAACCCCTAACCCCTAACCCCTAACCCTAACCATAACCCTAAACCCTAACCCTAACCCTAACCCTAACCCTAGCCCTAACCCTAGCCCTAAGTCGTACCCTAACCCTAATCCTAACCCTAACCCAACCTTAACCCTAAAACTAACCTTAGCCCTTAAAACTAACCTAATAGAAACCCTAACCCTAACTCCTAACCCTAAGCCTAACCTAACCCTAACCCTAACCCTAGCCGTAACCCTAACCCTAACCCTAACCCTAGCCCTAACCCTAACCCTAACCCTAACCCTAACCTTAGCCCTAACCCTAACCCCTAACCCCTAACCGTAACGCTAACCCTAAGCCTAACCCCTAACCCCTAACCCCTAACCCTAACCATAACCCTAAACCCTAACCCTAACCCTAACCCTAACCCTAGCCCTAACCCTAGCCCTAAGTCGTACCCTAACCCTAATCCTAACCCTAACCCAACCTTAACCCTAAAACTAACCTTAGCCCTTAAAACTAACCTAATAGAAACCCTAACCCTAACTCCTAACCCTAAGCCTAACCTAACCCTAACCCTAACCCTAGCCGTAACCCTAACCCTAACCCTAACCCTAGCCCTAACCCTAACCCTAACCCTAACCCTAACCTTAGCCCTAACCCTAACCCCTAACCCCTAACCGTAACGCTAACCCTAAGCCTAACCCCTAACCCCTAACCCCTAACCCTAACCATAACCCTAAACCCTAACCCTAACCCTAACCCTAACCCTAGCCCTAACCCTAGCCCTAAGTCGTACCCTAACCCTAATCCTAACCCTAACCCAACCTTAACCCTAAAACTAACCTTAGCCCTTAAAACTAACCTAATAGAAACCCTAACCCTAACTCCTAACCCTAAGCCTAACCTAACCCTAACCCTAACCCTAGCCGTAACCCTAACCCTAACCCTAACCCTAGCCCTAACCCTAACCCTAACCCTAACCCTAACCTTAGCCCTAACCCTAACCCCTAACCCCTAACCGTAACGCTAACCCTAAGCCTAACCCCTAACCCCTAACCCCTAACCCTAACCATAACCCTAAACCCTAACCCTAACCCTAACCCTAACCCTAGCCCTAACCCTAGCCCTAAGTCGTACCCTAACCCTAATCCTAACCCTAACCCAACCTTAACCCTAAAACTAACCTTAGCCCTTAAAACTAACCTAATAGAAACCCTAACCCTAACTCCTAACCCTAAGCCTAACCTAACCCTAACCCTAACCCTAGCCGTAACCCTAACCCTAACCCTAACCCTAGCCCTAACCCTAACCCTAACCCTAACCCTAACCTTAGCCCTAACCCTAACCCCTAACCCCTAACCGTAACGCTAACCCTAAGCCTAACCCCTAACCCCTAACCCCTAACCCTAACCATAACCCTAAACCCTAACCCTAACCCTAACCCTAACCCTAGCCCTAACCCTAGCCCTAAGTCGTACCCTAACCCTAATCCTAACCCTAACCCAACCTTAACCCTAAAACTAACCTTAGCCCTTAAAACTAACCTAATAGAAACCCTAACCCTAACTCCTAACCCTAAGCCTAACCTAACCCTAACCCTAACCCTAGCCGTAACCCTAACCCTAACCCTAACCCTAGCCCTAACCCTAACCCTAACCCTAACCCTAACCTTAGCCCTAACCCTAACCCCTAACCCCTAACCGTAACGCTAACCCTAAGCCTAACCCCTAACCCCTAACCCCTAACCCTAACCATAACCCTAAACCCTAACCCTAACCCTAACCCTAACCCTAGCCCTAACCCTAGCCCTAAGTCGTACCCTAACCCTAATCCTAACCCTAACCCAACCTTAACCCTAAAACTAACCTTAGCCCTTAAAACTAACCTAATAGAAACCCTAACCCTAACTCCTAACCCTAAGCCTAACCTAACCCTAACCCTAACCCTAGCCGTAACCCTAACCCTAACCCTAACCCTAGCCCTAACCCTAACCCTAACCCTAACCCTAACCTTAGCCCTAACCCTAACCCCTAACCCCTAACCGTAACGCTAACCCTAAGCCTAACCCCTAACCCCTAACCCCTAACCCTAACCATAACCCTAAACCCTAACCCTAACCCTAACCCTAACCCTAGCCCTAACCCTAGCCCTAAGTCGTACCCTAACCCTAATCCTAACCCTAACCCAACCTTAACCCTAAAACTAACCTTAGCCCTTAAAACTAACCTAATAGAAACCCTAACCCTAACTCCTAACCCTAAGCCTAACCTAACCCTAACCCTAACCCTAGCCGTAACCCTAACCCTAACCCTAACCCTAGCCCTAACCCTAACCCTAACCCTAACCCTAACCTTAGCCCTAACCCTAACCCCTAACCCCTAACCGTAACGCTAACCCTAAGCCTAACCCCTAACCCCTAACCCCTAACCCTAACCATAACCCTAAACCCTAACCCTAACCCTAACCCTAACCCTAGCCCTAACCCTAGCCCTAAGTCGTACCCTAACCCTAATCCTAACCCTAACCCAACCTTAACCCTAAAACTAACCTTAGCCCTTAAAACTAACCTAATAGAAACCCTAACCCTAACTCCTAACCCTAAGCCTAACCTAACCCTAACCCTAACCCTAGCCGTAACCCTAACCCTAACCCTAACCCTAGCCCTAACCCTAACCCTAACCCTAACCCTAACCTTAGCCCTAACCCTAACCCCTAACCCCTAACCGTAACGCTAACCCTAAGCCTAACCCCTAACCCCTAACCCCTAACCCTAACCATAACCCTAAACCCTAACCCTAACCCTAACCCTAACCCTAGCCCTAACCCTAGCCCTAAGTCGTACCCTAACCCTAATCCTAACCCTAACCCAACCTTAACCCTAAAACTAACCTTAGCCCTTAAAACTAACCTAATAGAAACCCTAACCCTAACTCCTAACCCTAAGCCTAACCTAACCCTAACCCTAACCCTAGCCGTAACCCTAACCCTAACCCTAACCCTAGCCCTAACCCTAACCCTAACCCTAACCCTAACCTTAGCCCTAACCCTAACCCCTAACCCCTAACCGTAACGCTAACCCTAAGCCTAACCCCTAACCCCTAACCCCCTAACCCTAACCATAACCCTAAACCCTAACCCTAACCCTAACCCTAACCCTAGCCCTAACCCTAGCCCTAAGTCGTACCCTAACCCTAATCCTAACCCTAACCCAACCTTAACCCTAAAACTAACCTTAGCCCTTAAAACTAACCTAATAGAAACCCTAACCCTAACTCCTAACCCTAAGCCTAACCTAACCCTAACCCTAACCCTAGCCGTAACCCTAACCCTAACCCTAACCCTAGCCCTAACCCTAACCCTAACCCTAACCCTAACCTTAGCCCTAACCCTAACCCCTAACCCCTAACCGTAACGCTAACCCTAAGCCTAACCCCTAACCCCTAACCCCTAACCCTAACCATAACCCTAAACCCTAACCCTAACCCTAACCCTAACCCTAGCCCTAACCCTAGCCCTAAGTCGTACCCTAACCCTAATCCTAACCCTAACCCAACCTTAACCCTAAAACTAACCTTAGCCCTTAAAACTAACCTAATAGAAACCCTAACCCTAACTCCTAACCCTAAGCCTAACCTAACCCTAACCCTAACCCTAGCCGTAACCCTAACCCTAACCCTAACCCTAGCCCTAACCCTAACCCTAACCCTAACCCTAACCTTAGCCCTAACCCTAACCCCTAACCCCTAACCGTAACGCTAACCCTAAGCCTAACCCCTAACCCCTAACCCCTAACCCTAACCATAACCCTAAACCCTAACCCTAACCCTAACCCTAACCCTAGCCCTAACCCTAGCCCTAAGTCGTACCCTAACCCTAATCCTAACCCTAACCCAACCTTAACCCTAAAACTAACCTTAGCCCTTAAAACTAACCTAATAGAAACCCTAACCCTAACTCCTAACCCTAAGCCTAACCTAACCCTAACCCTAACCCTAGCCGTAACCCTAACCCTAACCCTAACCCTAGCCCTAACCCTAACCCTAACCCTAACCCTAACCTTAGCCCTAACCCTAACCCCTAACCCCTAACCGTAACGCTAACCCTAAGCCTAACCCCTAACCCCTAACCCCTAACCCTAACCATAACCCTAAACCCTAACCCTAACCCTAACCCTAACCCTAGCCCTAACCCTAGCCCTAAGTCGTACCCTAACCCTAATCCTAACCCTAACCCAACCTTAACCCTAAAACTAACCTTAGCCCTTAAAACTAACCTAATAGAAACCCTAACCCTAACTCCTAACCCTAAGCCTAACCTAACCCTAACCCTAACCCTAGCCGTAACCCTAACCCTAACCCTAACCCTAGCCCTAACCCTAACCCTAACCCTAACCCTAACCTTAGCCCTAACCCTAACCCCTAACCCCTAACCGTAACGCTAACCCTAAGCCTAACCCCTAACCCCTAACCCCTAACCCTAACCATAACCCTAAACCCTAACCCTAACCCTAACCCTAACCCTAGCCCTAACCCTAGCCCTAAGTCGTACCCTAACCCTAATCCTAACCCTAACCCAACCTTAACCCTAAAACTAACCTTAGCCCTTAAAACTAACCTAATAGAAACCCTAACCCTAACTCCTAACCCTAAGCCTAACCTAACCCTAACCCTAACCCTAGCCGTAACCCTAACCCTAACCCTAACCCTAGCCCTAACCCTAACCCTAACCCTAACCCTAACCTTAGCCCTAACCCTAACCCCTAACCCCTAACCGTAACGCTAACCCTAAGCCTAACCCCTAACCCCTAACCCCTAACCCTAACCATAACCCTAAACCCTAACCCTAACCCTAACCCTAACCCTAGCCCTAACCCTAGCCCTAAGTCGTACCCTAACCCTAATCCTAACCCTAACCCAACCTTAACCCTAAAACTAACCTTAGCCCTTAAAACTAACCTAATAGAAACCCTAACCCTAACTCCTAACCCTAAGCCTAACCTAACCCTAACCCTAACCCTAGCCGTAACCCTAACCCTAACCCTAACCCTAGCCCTAACCCTAACCCTAACCCTAACCCTAACCTTAGCCCTAACCCTAACCCCTAACCCCTAACCGTAACGCTAACCCTAAGCCTAACCCCTAACCCCTAACCCCTAACCCTAACCATAACCCTAAACCCTAACCCTAACCCTAACCCTAACCCTAGCCCTAACCCTAGCCCTAAGTCGTACCCTAACCCTAATCCTAACCCTAACCCAACCTTAACCCTAAAACTAACCTTAGCCCTTAAAACTAACCTAATAGAAACCCTAACCCTAACTCCTAACCCTAAGCCTAACCTAACCCTAACCCTAACCCTAGCCGTAACCCTAACCCTAACCCTAACCCTAGCCCTAACCCTAACCCTAACCCTAACCCTAACCTTAGCCCTAACCCTAACCCCTAACCCCTAACCGTAACGCTAACCCTAAGCCTAACCCCTAACCCCTAACCCCTAACCCTAACCATAACCCTAAACCCTAACCCTAACCCTAACCCTAACCCTAGCCCTAACCCTAGCCCTAAGTCGTACCCTAACCCTAATCCTAACCCTAACCCAACCTTAACCCTAAAACTAACCTTAGCCCTTAAAACTAACCTAATAGAAACCCTAACCCTAACTCCTAACCCTAAGCCTAACCTAACCCTAACCCTAACCCTAGCCGTAACCCTAACCCTAACCCTAACCCTAGCCCTAACCCTAACCCTAACCCTAACCCTAACCTTAGCCCTAACCCTAACCCCTAACCCCTAACCGTAACGCTAACCCTAAGCCTAACCCCTAACCCCTAACCCCTAACCCTAACCATAACCCTAAACCCTAACCCTAACCCTAACCCTAACCCTAGCCCTAACCCTAGCCCTAAGTCGTACCCTAACCCTAATCCTAACCCTAACCCAACCTTAACCCTAAAACTAACCTTAGCCCTTAAAACTAACCTAATAGAAACCCTAACCCTAACTCCTAACCCTAAGCCTAACCTAACCCTAACCCTAACCCTAGCCGTAACCCTAACCCTAACCCTAACCCTAGCCCTAACCCTAACCCTAACCCTAACCCTAACCTTAGCCCTAACCCTAACCCCTAACCCCTAACCGTAACGCTAACCCTAAGCCTAACCCCTAACCCCTAACCCCTAACCCTAACCATAACCCTAAACCCTAACCCTAACCCTAACCCTAACCCTAGCCCTAACCCTAGCCCTAAGTCGTACCCTAACCCTAATCCTAACCCTAACCCAACCTTAACCCTAAAACTAACCTTAGCCCTTAAAACTAACCTAATAGAAACCCTAACCCTAACTCCTAACCCTAAGCCTAACCTAACCCTAACCCTAACCCTAGCCGTAACCCTAACCCTAACCCTAACCCTAGCCCTAACCCTAACCCTAACCCTAACCCTAACCTTAGCCCTAACCCTAACCCCTAACCCCTAACCGTAACGCTAACCCTAAGCCTAACCCCTAACCCCTAACCCCTAACCCTAACCATAACCCTAAACCCTAACCCTAACCCTAACCCTAACCCTAGCCCTAACCCTAGCCCTAAGTCGTACCCTAACCCTAATCCTAACCCTAACCCAACCTTAACCCTAAAACTAACCTTAGCCCTTAAAACTAACCTAATAGAAACCCTAACCCTAACTCCTAACCCTAAGCCTAACCTAACCCTAACCCTAACCCTAGCCGTAACCCTAACCCTAACCCTAACCCTAGCCCTAACCCTAACCCTAACCCTAACCCTAACCTTAGCCCTAACCCTAACCCCTAACCCCTAACCGTAACGCTAACCCTAAGCCTAACCCCTAACCCCTAACCCCTAACCCTAACCATAACCCTAAACCCTAACCCTAACCCTAACCCTAACCCTAGCCCTAACCCTAGCCCTAAGTCGTACCCTAACCCTAATCCTAACCCTAACCCAACCTTAACCCTAAAACTAACCTTAGCCCTTAAAACTAACCTAATAGAAACCCTAACCCTAACTCCTAACCCTAAGCCTAACCTAACCCTAACCCTAACCCTAGCCGTAACCCTAACCCTAACCCTAACCCTAGCCCTAACCCTAACCCTAACCCTAACCCTAACCTTAGCCCTAACCCTAACCCCTAACCCCTAACCGTAACGCTAACCCTAAGCCTAACCCCTAACCCCTAACCCCTAACCCTAACCATAACCCTAAACCCTAACCCTAACCCTAACCCTAACCCTAGCCCTAACCCTAGCCCTAAGTCGTACCCTAACCCTAATCCTAACCCTAACCCAACCTTAACCCTAAAACTAACCTTAGCCCTTAAAACTAACCTAATAGAAACCCTAACCCTAACTCCTAACCCTAAGCCTAACCTAACCCTAACCCTAACCCTAGCCGTAACCCTAACCCTAACCCTAACCCTAGCCCTAACCCTAACCCTAACCCTAACCCTAACCTTAGCCCTAACCCTAACCCCTAACCCCTAACCGTAACGCTAACCCTAAGCCTAACCCCTAACCCCTAACCCCTAACCCTAACCATAACCCTAAACCCTAACCCTAACCCTAACCCTAACCCTAGCCCTAACCCTAGCCCTAAGTCGTACCCTAACCCTAATCCTAACCCTAACCCAACCTTAACCCTAAAACTAACCTTAGCCCTTAAAACTAACCTAATAGAAACCCTAACCCTAACTCCTAACCCTAAGCCTAACCTAACCCTAACCCTAACCCTAGCCGTAACCCTAACCCTAACCCTAACCCTAGCCCTAACCCTAACCCTAACCCTAACCCTAACCTTAGCCCTAACCCTAACCCCTAACCCCTAACCGTAACGCTAACCCTAAGCCTAACCCCTAACCCCTAACCCCTAACCCTAACCATAACCCTAAACCCTAACCCTAACCCTAACCCTAACCCTAGCCCTAACCCTAGCCCTAAGTCGTACCCTAACCCTAATCCTAACCCTAACCCAACCTTAACCCTAAAACTAACCTTAGCCCTTAAAACTAACCTAATAGAAACCCTAACCCTAACTCCTAACCCTAAGCCTAACCTAACCCTAACCCTAACCCTAGCCGTAACCCTAACCCTAACCCTAACCCTAGCCCTAACCCTAACCCTAACCCTAACCCTAACCTTAGCCCTAACCCTAACCCCTAACCCCTAACCGTAACGCTAACCCTAAGCCTAACCCCTAACCCCTAACCCCTAACCCTAACCATAACCCTAAACCCTAACCCTAACCCTAACCCTAACCCTAGCCCTAACCCTAGCCCTAAGTCGTACCCTAACCCTAATCCTAACCCTAACCCAACCTTAACCCTAAAACTAACCTTAGCCCTTAAAACTAACCTAATAGAAACCCTAACCCTAACTCCTAACCCTAAGCCTAACCTAACCCTAACCCTAACCCTAGCCGTAACCCTAACCCTAACCCTAACCCTAGCCCTAACCCTAACCCTAACCCTAACCCTAACCTTAGCCCTAACCCTAACCCCTAACCCCTAACCGTAACGCTAACCCTAAGCCTAACCCCAACCCCTAACCCCTAACCCTAACCATAACCCTAAACCCTAACCCTAACCCTAACCCTAACCCTAGCCCTAACCCTAGCCCTAAGTCGTACCCTAACCCTAATCCTAACCCTAACCCAACCTTAACCCTAAAACTAACCTTAGCCCTTAAAACTAACCTAATAGAAACCCTAACCCTAACTCCTAACCCTAAGCCTAACCTAACCCTAACCCTAACCCTAGCCGTAACCCTAACCCTAACCCTAACCCTAGCCCTAACCCTAACCCTAACCCTAACCCTAACCTTAGCCCTAACCCTAACCCCTAACCCCTAACCGTAACGCTAACCCTAAGCCTAACCCCTAACCCCTAACCCCTAACCCTAACCATAACCCTAAACCCTAACCCTAACCCTAACCCTAACCCTAGCCCTAACCCTAGCCCTAAGTCGTACCCTAACCCTAATCCTAACCCTAACCCAACCTTAACCCTAAAACTAACCTTAGCCCTTAAAACTAACCTAATAGAAACCCTAACCCTAACTCCTAACCCTAAGCCTAACCTAACCCTAACCCTAACCCTAGCCGTAACCCTAACCCTAACCCTAACCCTAGCCCTAACCCTAACCCTAACCCTAACCCTAACCTTAGCCCTAACCCTAACCCCTAACCCCTAACCGTAACGCTAACCCTAAGCCTAACCCCTAACCCCTAACCCCTAACCCTAACCATAACCCTAAACCCTAACCCTAACCCTAACCCTAACCCTAGCCCTAACCCTAGCCCTAAGTCGTACCCTAACCCTAATCCTAACCCTAACCCAACCTTAACCCTAAAACTAACCTTAGCCCTTAAAACTAACCTAATAGAAACCCTAACCCTAACTCCTAACCCTAAGCCTAACCTAACCCTAACCCTAACCCTAGCCGTAACCCTAACCCTAACCCTAACCCTAGCCCTAACCCTAACCCTAACCCTAACCCTAACCTTAGCCCTAACCCTAACCCCTAACCCCTAACCGTAACGCTAACCCTAAGCCTAACCCCTAACCCCTAACCCCTAACCCTAACCATAACCCTAAACCCTAACCCTAACCCTAACCCTAACCCTAGCCCTAACCCTAGCCCTAAGTCGTACCCTAACCCTAATCCTAACCCTAACCCAACCTTAACCCTAAAACTAACCTTAGCCCTTAAAACTAACCTAATAGAAACCCTAACCCTAACTCCTAACCCTAAGCCTAACCTAACCCTAACCCTAACCCTAGCCGTAACCCTAACCCTAACCCTAACCCTAGCCCTAACCCTAACCCTAACCCTAACCCTAACCTTAGCCCTAACCCTAACCCCTAACCCCTAACCGTAACGCTAACCCTAAGCCTAACCCCTAACCCCTAACCCCTAACCCTAACCATAACCCTAAACCCTAACCCTAACCCTAACCCTAACCCTAGCCCTAACCCTAGCCCTAAGTCGTACCCTAACCCTAATCCTAACCCTAACCCAACCTTAACCCTAAAACTAACCTTAGCCCTTAAAACTAACCTAATAGAAACCCTAACCCTAACTCCTAACCCTAAGCCTAACCTAACCCTAACCCTAACCCTAGCCGTAACCCTAACCCTAACCCTAACCCTAGCCCTAACCCTAACCCTAACCCTAACCCTAACCTTAGCCCTAACCCTAACCCCTAACCCCTAACCGTAACGCTAACCCTAAGCCTAACCCCTAACCCCTAACCCCTAACCCTAACCATAACCCTAAACCCTAACCCTAACCCTAACCCTAACCCTAGCCCTAACCCTAGCCCTAAGTCGTACCCTAACCCTAATCCTAACCCTAACCCAACCTTAACCCTAAAACTAACCTTAGCCCTTAAAACTAACCTAATAGAAACCCTAACCCTAACTCCTAACCCTAAGCCTAACCTAACCCTAACCCTAACCCTAGCCGTAACCCTAACCCTAACCCTAACCCTAGCCCTAACCCTAACCCTAACCCTAACCCTAACCTTAGCCCTAACCCTAACCCCTAACCCCTAACCGTAACGCTAACCCTAAGCCTAACCCCTAACCCCTAACCCCTAA
The DNA here is from genome assembly GCF_964188355.1 of Buteo buteo. Lineage (NCBI taxonomy): Eukaryota > Metazoa > Chordata > Aves > Accipitriformes > Accipitridae > Buteo > Buteo buteo. The sequence goes on from NW_027439364.1 coordinate 99,643, forward strand.
CCCTAACCATAACCCTAAACCCTAACCCTAACCCTAACCCTAACCCTAGCCCTAACCCTAGCCCTAAGTCGTACCCTAACCCTAATCCTAACCCTAACCCAACCTTAACCCTAAAACTAACCTTAGCCCTTAAAACTAACCTAATAGAAACCCTAACCCTAACTCCTAACCCTAAGCCTAACCTAACCCTAACCCTAACCCTAGCCGTAACCCTAACCCTAACCCTAACCCTAGCCCTAACCCTAACCCTAACCCTAACCCTAACCTTAGCCCTAACCCTAACCCCTAACCCCTAACCGTAACGCTAACCCTAAGCCTAACCCCTAACCCCTAACCCCTAACCCTAACCATAACCCTAAACCCTAACCCTAACCCTAACCCTAACCCTAGCCCTAACCCTAGCCCTAAGTCGTACCCTAACCCTAATCCTAACCCTAACCCAACCTTAACCCTAAAACTAACCTTAGCCCTTAAAACTAACCTAATAGAAACCCTAACCCTAACTCCTAACCCTAAGCCTAACCTAACCCTAACCCTAACCCTAGCCGTAACCCTAACCCTAACCCTAACCCTAGCCCTAACCCTAACCCTAACCCTAACCCTAACCTTAGCCCTAACCCTAACCCCTAACCCCTAACCGTAACGCTAACCCTAAGCCTAACCCCTAACCCCTAACCCCTAACCCTAACCATAACCCTAAACCCTAACCCTAACCCTAACCCTAACCCTAGCCCTAACCCTAGCCCTAAGTCGTACCCTAACCCTAATCCTAACCCTAACCCAACCTTAACCCTAAAACTAACCTTAGCCCTTAAAACTAACCTAATAGAAACCCTAACCCTAACTCCTAACCCTAAGCCTAACCTAACCCTAACCCTAACCCTAGCCGTAACCCTAACCCTAACCCTAACCCTAGCCCTAACCCTAACCCTAACCCTAACCCTAACCTTAGCCCTAACCCTAACCCCTAACCCCTAACCGTAACGCTAACCCTAAGCCTAACCCCTAACCCCTAACCCCTAACCCTAACCATAACCCTAAACCCTAACCCTAACCCTAACCCTAACCCTAGCCCTAACCCTAGCCCTAAGTCGTACCCTAACCCTAATCCTAACCCTAACCCAACCTTAACCCTAAAACTAACCTTAGCCCTTAAAACTAACCTAATAGAAACCCTAACCCTAACTCCTAACCCTAAGCCTAACCTAACCCTAACCCTAACCCTAGCCGTAACCCTAACCCTAACCCTAACCCTAGCCCTAACCCTAACCCTAACCCTAACCCTAACCTTAGCCCTAACCCTAACCCCTAACCCCTAACCGTAACGCTAACCCTAAGCCTAACCCCTAACCCCTAACCCCTAACCCTAACCATAACCCTAAACCCTAACCCTAACCCTAACCCTAACCCTAGCCCTAACCCTAGCCCTAAGTCGTACCCTAACCCTAATCCTAACCCTAACCCAACCTTAACCCTAAAACTAACCTTAGCCCTTAAAACTAACCTAAAAACTAACCTAATAGAAACCCTAACCCTAACTCCTAACCCTAAGCCTAACCTAACCCTAACCCTAACCCTAGCCGTAACCCTAACCCTAACCCTAACCCTAGCCCTAACCCTAACCCTAACCCTAACCCTAACCTTAGCCCTAACCCTAACCCCTAACCCCTAACCGTAACGCTAACCCTAAGCCTAACCCCTAACCCCTAACCCCTAACCCTAACCATAACCCTAAACCCTAACCCTAACCCTAACCCTAACCCTAGCCCTAACCCTAGCCCTAAGTCGTACCCTAACCCTAATCCTAACCCTAACCCAACCTTAACCCTAAAACTAACCTTAGCCCTTAAAACTAACCTAATAGAAACCCTAACCCTAACTCCTAACCCTAAGCCTAACCTAACCCTAACCCTAACCCTAGCCGTAACCCTAACCCTAACCCTAACCCTAGCCCTAACCCTAACCCTAACCCTAACCCTAACCTTAGCCCTAACCCTAACCCCTAACCCCTAACCGTAACGCTAACCCTAAGCCTAACCCCTAACCCCTAACCCCTAACCCTAACCATAACCCTAAACCCTAACCCTAACCCTAACCCTAACCCTAGCCCTAACCCTAGCCCTAAGTCGTACCCTAACCCTAATCCTAACCCTAACCCAACCTTAACCCTAAAACTAACCTTAGCCCTTAAAACTAACCTAATAGAAACCCTAACCCTAACTCCTAACCCTAAGCCTAACCTAACCCTAACCCTAACCCTAGCCGTAACCCTAACCCTAACCCTAACCCTAGCCCTAACCCTAACCCTAACCCTAACCCTAACCTTAGCCCTAACCCTAACCCCTAACCCCTAACCGTAACGCTAACCCTAAGCCTAACCCCTAACCCCTAACCCCTAACCCTAACCATAACCCTAAACCCTAACCCTAACCCTAACCCTAACCCTAGCCCTAACCCTAGCCCTAAGTCGTACCCTAACCCTAATCCTAACCCTAACCCAACCTTAACCCTAAAACTAACCTTAGCCCTTAAAACTAACCTAATAGAAACCCTAACCCTAACTCCTAACCCTAAGCCTAACCTAACCCTAACCCTAACCCTAGCCGTAACCCTAACGCTAACCCTAACCCTAGCCCTAACCCTAACCCTAACCCTAACCCTAACCTTAGCCCTAACCCTAACCCCTAACCCCTAACCGTAACGCTAACCCTAAGCCTAACCCCTAACCCCTAACCCCTAACCCTAACCATAACCCTAAACCCTAACCCTAACCCTAACCCTAACCCTAGCCCTAACCCTAGCCCTAAGTCGTACCCTAACCCTAATCCTAACCCTAACCCAACCTTAACCCTAAAACTAACCTTAGCCCTTAAAACTAACCTAATAGAAACCCTAACCCTAACTCCTAACCCTAAGCCTAACCTAACCCTAACCCTAACCCTAGCCGTAACCCTAACCCTAACCCTAACCCTAGCCCTAACCCTAACCCTAACCCTAACCCTAACCTTAGCCCTAACCCTAACCCCTAACCCCTAACCGTAACGCTAACCCTAAGCCTAACCCCTAACCCCTAACCCCTAACCCTAACCATAACCCTAAACCCTAACCCTAACCCTAACCCTAACCCTAGCCCTAACCCTAGCCCTAAGTCGTACCCTAACCCTAATCCTAACCCTAACCCAACCTTAACCCTAAAACTAACCTTAGCCCTTAAAACTAACCTAATAGAAACCCTAACCCTAACTCCTAACCCTAAGCCTAACCTAACCCTAACCCTAACCCTAGCCGTAACCCTAACCCTAACCCTAACCCTAGCCCTAACCCTAACCCTAACCCTAACCCTAACCTTAGCCCTAACCCTAACCCCTAACCCCTAACCGTAACGCTAACCCTAAGCCTAACCCCTAACCCCTAACCCCTAACCCTAACCATAACCCTAAACCCTAACCCTAACCCTAACCCTAACCCTAGCCCTAACCCTAGCCCTAAGTCGTACCCTAACCCTAATCCTAACCCTAACCCAACCTTAACCCTAAAACTAACCTTAGCCCTTAAAACTAACCTAATAGAAACCCTAACCCTAACTCCTAACCCTAAGCCTAACCTAACCCTAACCCTAACCCTAGCCGTAACCCTAACCCTAACCCTAACCCTAGCCCTAACCCTAACCCTAACCCTAACCCTAACCTTAGCCCTAACCCTAACCCCTAACCCCTAACCGTAACGCTAACCCTAAGCCTAACCCCTAACCCCTAACCCCTAACCCTAACCATAACCCTAAACCCTAACCCTAACCCTAACCCTAACCCTAGCCCTAACCCTAGCCCTAAGTCGTACCCTAACCCTAATCCTAACCCTAACCCAACCTTAACCCTAAAACTAACCTTAGCCCTTAAAACTAACCTAATAGAAACCCTAACCCTAACTCCTAACCCTAAGCCTAACCTAACCCTAACCCTAACCCTAGCCGTAACCCTAACCCTAACCCTAACCCTAACCCTAACCCTAACCCTAACCTTAGCCCTAACCCTAACCCCTAACCCCTAACCGTAACGCTAACCCTAAGCCTAACCCCTAACCCCTAACCCCTAACCCTAACCATAACCCTAAACCCTAACCCTAACCCTAACCCTAACCCTAGCCCTAACCCTAGCCCTAAGTCGTACCCTAACCCTAATCCTAACCCTAACCCAACCTTAACCCTAAAACTAACCTTAGCCCTTAAAACTAACCTAATAGAAACCCTAACCCTAACTCCTAACCCTAAGCCTAATCTAACCCTAACCCTAACCCTAGCCGTAACCCTAACCCTAACCCTAACCCTAGCCCTAACCCTAACCCTAACCCTAACCCTAACCTTAGCCCTAACCCTAACCCCTAACCCCTAACCGTAACGCTAACCCTAAGCCTAACCCCTAACCCCTAACCCCTAACCCTAACCATAACCCTAAACCCTAACCCTAACCCTAACCCTAACCCTAGCCCTAACCCTAGCCCTAAGTCGTACCCTAACCCTAATCCTAACCCTAACCCAACCTTAACCCTAAAACTAACCTTAGCCCTTAAAACTAACCTAATAGAAACCCTAACCCTAACTCCTAACCCTAAGCCTAACCTAACCCTAACCCTAACCCTAGCCGTAACCCTAACCCTAACCCTAACCCTAGCCCTAACCCTAACCCTAACCCTAACCCTAACCTTAGCCCTAACCCTAACCCCTAACCCCTAACCGTAACGCTAACCCTAAGCCTAACCCCTAACCCCTAACCCCTAACCCTAACCATAACCCTAAACCCTAACCCTAACCCTAACCCTAACCCTAGCCCTAACCCTAGCCCTAAGTCGTACCCTAACCCTAATCCTAACCCTAACCCAACCTTAACCCTAAAACTAACCTTAGCCCTTAAAACTAACCTAATAGAAACCCTAACCCTAACTCCTAACCCTAAGCCTAACCTAACCCTAACCCTAACCCTAGCCGTAACCCTAACCCTAACCCTAACCCTAGCCCTAACCCTAACCCTAACCCTAACCCTAACCTTAGCCCTAACCCTAACCCCTAACCCCTAACCGTAACGCTAACCCTAAGCCTAACCCCTAACCCCTAACCCCTAACCCTAACCATAACCCTAAACCCTAACCCTAACCCTAACCCTAACCCTAGCCCTAACCCTAGCCCTAAGTCGTACCCTAACCCTAATCCTAACCCTAACCCAACCTTAACCCTAAAACTAACCTTAGCCCTTAAAACTAACCTAATAGAAACCCTAACCCTAACTCCTAACCCTAAGCCTAACCTAACCCTAACCCTAACCCTAGCCGTAACCCTAACGCTAACCCTAACCCTAGCCCTAACCCTAACCCTAACCCTAACCCTAACCTTAGCCCTAACCCTAACCCCTAACCCCTAACCGTAACGCTAACCCTAAGCCTAACCCCTAACCCCTAACCCCTAACCCTAACCATAACCCTAAACCCTAACCCTAACCCTAACCCTAACCCTAGCCCTAACCCTAGCCCTAAGTCGTACCCTAACCCTAATCCTAACCCTAACCCAACCTTAACCCTAAAACTAACCTTAGCCCTTAAAACTAACCTAATAGAAACCCTAACCCTAACTCCTAACCCTAAGCCTAACCTAACCCTAACCCTAACCCTAGCCGTAACCCTAACCCTAACCCTAACCCTAGCCCTAACCCTAACCCTAACCCTAACCCTAACCTTAGCCCTAACCCTAACCCCTAACCCCTAACCGTAACGCTAACCCTAAGCCTAACCCCTAACCCCTAACCCCTAACCCTAACCATAACCCTAAACCCTAACCCTAACCCTAACCCTAACCCTAGCCCTAACCCTAGCCCTAAGTCGTACCCTAACCCTAATCCTAACCCTAACCCAACCTTAACCCTAAAACTAACCTTAGCCCTTAAAACTAACCTAATAGAAACCCTAACCCTAACTCCTAACCCTAAGCCTAACCTAACCCTAACCCTAACCCTAGCCGTAACCCTAACCCTAACCCTAACCCTAGCCCTAACCCTAACCCTAACCCTAACCCTAACCTTAGCCCTAACCCTAACCCCTAACCCCTAACCGTAACGCTAACCCTAAGCCTAACCCCTAACCCCTAACCCCTAACCCTAACCATAACCCTAAACCCTAACCCTAACCCTAACCCTAACCCTAGCCCTAACCCTAGCCCTAAGTCGTACCCTAACCCTAATCCTAACCCTAACCCAACCTTAACCCTAAAACTAACCTTAGCCCTTAAAACTAACCTAATAGAAACCCTAACCCTAACTCCTAACCCTAAGCCTAACCTAACCCTAACCCTAACCCTAGCCGTAACCCTAACCCTAACCCTAACCCTAGCCCTAACCCTAACCCTAACCCTAACCCTAACCTTAGCCCTAACCCTAACCCCTAACCCCTAACCGTAACGCTAACCCTAAGCCTAACCCCTAACCCCTAACCCCTAACCCTAACCATAACCCTAAACCCTAACCCTAACCCTAACCCTAACCCTAGCCCTAACCCTAGCCCTAAGTCGTACCCTAACCCTAATCCTAACCCTAACCCAACCTTAACCCTAAAACTAACCTTAGCCCTTAAAACTAACCTAATAGAAACCCTAACCCTAACTCCTAACCCTAAGCCTAACCTAACCCTAACCCTAACCCTAGCCGTAACCCTAACCCTAACCCTAACCCTAGCCCTAACCCTAACCCTAACCCTAACCCTAACCTTAGCCCTAACCCTAACCCCTAACCCCTAACCGTAACGCTAACCCTAAGCCTAACCCCTAACCCCTAACCCCTAACCCTAACCATAACCCTAAACCCTAACCCTAACCCTAACCCTAACCCTAGCCCTAACCCTAGCCCTAAGTCGTACCCTAACCCTAATCCTAACCCTAACCCAACCTTAACCCTAAAACTAACCTTAGCCCTTAAAACTAACCTAATAGAAACCCTAACCCTAACTCCTAACCCTAAGCCTAACCTAACCCTAACCCTAACCCTAGCCGTAACCCTAACCCTAACCCTAACCCTAGCCCTAACCCTAACCCTAACCCTAACCCTAACCTTAGCCCTAACCCTAACCCCTAACCCCTAACCGTAACGCTAACCCTAAGCCTAACCCCTAACCCCTAACCCCTAACCCTAACCATAACCCTAAACCCTAACCCTAACCCTAACCCTAACCCTAGCCCTAACCCTAGCCCTAAGTCGTACCCTAACCCTAATCCTAACCCTAACCCAACCTTAACCCTAAAACTAACCTTAGCCCTTAAAACTAACCTAATAGAAACCCTAACCCTAACTCCTAACCCTAAGCCTAACCTAACCCTAACCCTAACCCTAGCCGTAACCCTAACCCTAACCCTAACCCTAGCCCTAACCCTAACCCTAACCCTAACCCTAACCTTAGCCCTAACCCTAACCCCTAACCCCTAACCGTAACGCTAACCCTAAGCCTAACCCCTAACCCCTAACCCCTAACCCTAACCATAACCCTAAACCCTAACCCTAACCCTAACCCTAACCCTAGCCCTAACCCTAGCCCTAAGTCGTACCCTAACCCTAATCCTAACCCTAACCCAACCTTAACCCTAAAACTAACCTTAGCCCTTAAAACTAACCTAATAGAAACCCTAACCCTAACTCCTAACCCTAAGCCTAACCTAACCCTAACCCTAACCCTAGCCGTAACCCTAACCCTAACCCTAACCCTAGCCCTAACCCTAACCCTAACCCTAACCCTAACCTTAGCCCTAACCCTAACCCCTAACCCCTAACCGTAACGCTAACCCTAAGCCTAACCCCTAACCCCTAACCCCTAACCCTAACCATAACCCTAAACCCTAACCCTAACCCTAACCCTAACCCTAGCCCTAACCCTAATCCTAACCCTAACCCAACCTTAACCCTAAAACTAACCTTAGCCCTTAAAACTAACCTAATAGAAACCCTAACCCTAACTCCTAACCCTAAGCCTAACCTAACCCTAACCCTAACCCTAGCCGTAACCCTAACCCTAACCCTAACCCTAGCCCTAACCCTAACCCTAACCCTAACCCTAACCTTAGCCCTAACCCTAACCCCTAACCCCTAACCGTAACGCTAACCCTAAGCCTAACCCCTAACCCCTAACCCCTAACCCTAACCATAACCCTAAACCCTAACCCTAACCCTAACCCTAACCCTAGCCCTAACCCTAGCCCTAAGTCGTACCCTAACCCTAATCCTAACCCTAACCCAACCTTAACCCTAAAACTAACCTTAGCCCTTAAAACTAACCTAATAGAAACCCTAACCCTAACTCCTAACCCTAAGCCTAACCTAACCCTAACCCTAACCCTAGCCGTAACCCTAACCCTAACCCTAACCCTAGCCCTAACCCTAACCCTAACCCTAACCCTAACCTTAGCCCTAACCCTAACCCCTAACCCCTAACCGTAACGCTAACCCTAAGCCTAACCCCTAACCCAACCTTAACCCTAAAACTAACCTTAGCCCTTAAAACTAACCTAATAGAAACCCTAACCCTAACTCCTAACCCTAAGCCTAACCTAACCCTAACCCTAACCCTAGCCGTAACCCTAACCCTAACCCTAACCCTAGCCCTAACCCTAACCCTAACCCTAACCCTAACCTTAGCCCTAACCCTAACCCCTAACCCCTAACCGTAACGCTAACCCTAAGCCTAACCCCTAACCCCTAACCCCTAACCCTAACCATAACCCTAAACCCTAACCCTAACCCTAACCCTAACCCTAGCCCTAACCCTAGCCCTAAGTCGTACCCTAACCCTAATCCTAACCCTAACCCAACCTTAACCCTAAAACTAACCTTAGCCCTTAAAACTAACCTAATAGAAACCCTAACCCTAACTCCTAACCCTAAGCCTAACCTAACCCTAACCCTAACCCTAGCCGTAACCCTAACCCTAACCCTAACCCTAGCCCTAACCCTAACCCTAACCCTAACCCTAACCTTAGCCCTAACCCTAACCCCTAACCCCTAACCGTAACGCTAACCCTAAGCCTAACCCCTAACCCCTAACCCCTAACCCTAACCATAACCCTAAACCCTAACCCTAACCCTAACCCTAACCCTAGCCCTAACCCTAGCCCTAAGTCGTACCCTAACCCTAATCCTAACCCTAACCCAACCTTAACCCTAAAACTAACCTTAGCCCTTAAAACTAACCTAATAGAAACCCTAACCCTAACTCCTAACCCTAAGCCTAACCTAACCCTAACCCTAACCCTAGCCGTAACCCTAACCCTAACCCTAACCCTAGCCCTAACCCTAACCCTAACCCTAACCCTAACCTTAGCCCTAACCCTAACCCCTAACCCCTAACCGTAACGCTAACCCTAAGCCTAACCCCTAACCCCTAACCCCTAACCCTAACCATAACCCTAAACCCTAACCCTAACCCTAACCCTAACCCTAGCCCTAACCCTAGCCCTAAGTCGTACCCTAACCCTAATCCTAACCCTAACCCAACCTTAACCCTAAAACTAACCTTAGCCCTTAAAACTAACCTAATAGAAACCCTAACCCTAACTCCTAACCCTAAGCCTAACCTAACCCTAACCCTAACCCTAGCCGTAACCCTAACCCTAACCCTAACCCTAGCCCTAACCCTAACCCTAACCCTAACCCTAACCTTAGCCCTAACCCTAACCCCTAACCCCTAACCGTAACGCTAACCCTAAGCCTAACCCCTAACCCCTAACCCCTAACCCTAACCATAACCCTAAACCCTAACCCTAACCCTAACCCTAACCCTAGCCCTAACCCTAGCCCTAAGTCGTACCCTAACCCTAATCCTAACCCTAACCCAACCTTAACCCTAAAACTAACCTTAGCCCTTAAAACTAACCTAATAGAAACCCTAACCCTAACTCCTAACCCTAAGCCTAACCTAACCCTAACCCTAACCCTAGCCGTAACCCTAACCCTAACCCTAACCCTAGCCCTAACCCTAACCCTAACCCTAACCCTAACCTTAGCCCTAACCCTAACCCCTAACCCCTAACCGTAACGCTAACCCTAAGCCTAACCCCTAACCCCTAACCCCTAACCCTAACCATAACCCTAAACCCTAACCCTAACCCTAACCCTAACCCTAGCCCTAACCCTAGCCCTAAGTCGTACCCTAACCCTAATCCTAACCCTAACCCAACCTTAACCCTAAAACTAACCTTAGCCCTTAAAACTAACCTAATAGAAACCCTAACCCTAACTCCTAACCCTAAGCCTAACCTAACCCTAACCCTAACCCTAGCCGTAACCCTAACCCTAACCCTAACCCTAGCCCTAACCCTAACCCTAACCCTAACCCTAACCTTAGCCCTAACCCTAACCCCTAACCCCTAACCGTAACGCTAACCCTAAGCCTAACCCCTAACCCCTAACCCCTAACCCTAACCATAACCCTAAACCCTAACCCTAACCCTAACCCTAACCCTAGCCCTAACCCTAGCCCTAAGTCGTACCCTAACCCTAATCCTAACCCTAACCCAACCTTAACCCTAAAACTAACCTTAGCCCTTAAAACTAACCTAATAGAAACCCTAACCCTAACTCCTAACCCTAAGCCTAACCTAACCCTAACCCTAACCCTAGCCGTAACCCTAACCCTAACCCTAACCCTAGCCCTAACCCTAACCCTAACCCTAACCCTAACCTTAGCCCTAACCCTAACCCCTAACCCCTAACCGTAACGCTAACCCTAAGCCTAACCCCTAACCCCTAACCCCTAACCCTAACCATAACCCTAAACCCTAACCCTAACCCTAACCCTAACCCTAGCCCTAACCCTAGCCCTAAGTCGTACCCTAACCCTAATCCTAACCCTAACCCAACCTTAACCCTAAAACTAACCTTAGCCCTTAAAACTAACCTAATAGAAACCCTAACCCTAACTCCTAACCCTAAGCCTAACCTAACCCTAACCCTAACCCTAGCCGTAACCCTAACCCTAACCCTAACCCTAGCCCTAACCCTAACCCTAACCCTAACCCTAACCTTAGCCCTAACCCTAACCCCTAACCCCTAACCGTAACGCTAACCCTAAGCCTAACCCCTAACCCCTAACCCCTAACCCTAACCATAACCCTAAACCCTAACCCTAACCCTAACCCTAACCCTAGCCCTAACCCTAGCCCTAAGTCGTACCCTAACCCTAATCCTAACCCTAACCCAACCTTAACCCTAAAACTAACCTTAGCCCTTAAAACTAACCTAATAGAAACCCTAACCCTAACTCCTAACCCTAAGCCTAACCTAACCCTAACCCTAACCCTAGCCGTAACCCTAACCCTAACCCTAACCCTAGCCCTAACCCTAACCCTAACCCTAACCCTAACCTTAGCCCTAACCCTAACCCCTAACCCCTAACCGTAACGCTAACCCTAAGCCTAACCCCTAACCCCTAACCCCTAACCCTAACCATAACCCTAAACCCTAACCCTAACCCTAACCCTAACCCTAGCCCTAACCCTAGCCCTAAGTCGTACCCTAACCCTAATCCTAACCCTAACCCAACCTTAACCCTAAAACTAACCTTAGCCCTTAAAACTAACCTAATAGAAACCCTAACCCTAACTCCTAACCCTAAGCCTAACCTAACCCTAACCCTAACCCTAGCCGTAACCCTAACCCTAACCCTAACCCTAGCCCTAACCCTAACCCTAACCCTAACCCTAACCTTAGCCCTAACCCTAACCCCTAACCCCTAACCGTAACGCTAACCCTAAGCCTAACCCCTAACCCCTAACCCCTAACCCTAACCATAACCCTAAACCCTAACCCTAACCCTAACCCTAACCCTAGCCCTAACCCTAGCCCTAAGTCGTACCCTAACCCTAATCCTAACCCTAACCCAACCTTAACCCTAAAACTAACCTTAGCCCTTAAAACTAACCTAATAGAAACCCTAACCCTAACTCCTAACCCTAAGCCTAACCTAACCCTAACCCTAACCCTAGCCGTAACCCTAACCCTAACCCTAACCCTAGCCCTAACCCTAACCCTAACCCTAACCCTAACCTTAGCCCTAACCCTAACCCCTAACCCCTAACCGTAACGCTAACCCTAAGCCTAACCCCTAACCCCTAACCCCTAACCCTAACCATAACCCTAAACCCTAACCCTAACCCTAACCCTAACCCTAGCCCTAACCCTAGCCCTAAGTCGTACCCTAACCCTAATCCTAACCCTAACCCAACCTTAACCCTAAAACTAACCTTAGCCCTTAAAACTAACCTAATAGAAACCCTAACCCTAACTCCTAACCCTAAGCCTAACCTAACCCTAACCCTAACCCTAGCCGTAACCCTAACCCTAACCCTAACCCTAGCCCTAACCCTAACCCTAACCCTAACCCTAACCTTAGCCCTAACCCTAACCCCTAACCCCTAACCGTAACGCTAACCCTAAGCCTAACCCCTAACCCCTAACCCCTAACCCTAACCATAACCCTAAACCCTAACCCTAACCCTAACCCTAACCCTAGCCCTAACCCTAGCCCTAAGTCGTACCCTAACCCTAATCCTAACCCTAACCCAACCTTAACCCTAAAACTAACCTTAGCCCTTAAAACTAACCTAATAGAAACCCTAACCCTAACTCCTAACCCTAAGCCTAACCTAACCCTAACCCTAACCCTAGCCGTAACCCTAACCCTAACCCTAACCCTAGCCCTAACCCTAACCCTAACCCTAACCCTAACCTTAGCCCTAACCCTAACCCCTAACCCCTAACCGTAACGCTAACCCTAAGCCTAACCCCTAACCCCTAACCCCTAACCCTAACCATAACCCTAAACCCTAACCCTAACCCTAACCCTAACCCTAGCCCTAACCCTAGCCCTAAGTCGTACCCTAACCCTAATCCTAACCCTAACCCAACCTTAACCCTAAAACTAACCTTAGCCCTTAAAACTAACCTAATAGAAACCCTAACCCTAACTCCTAACCCTAAGCCTAACCTAACCCTAACCCTAACCCTAGCCGTAACCCTAACCCTAACCCTAACCCTAGCCCTAACCCTAACCCTAACCCTAACCCTAACCTTAGCCCTAACCCTAACCCCTAACCCCTAACCGTAACGCTAACCCTAAGCCTAACCCCTAACCCCTAACCCCTAACCCTAACCATAACCCTAAACCCTAACCCTAACCCTAACCCTAACCCTAGCCCTAACCCTAGCCCTAAGTCGTACCCTAACCCTAATCCTAACCCTAACCCAACCTTAACCCTAAAACTAACCTTAGCCCTTAAAACTAACCTAATAGAAACCCTAACCCTAACTCCTAACCCTAAGCCTAACCTAACCCTAACCCTAACCCTAGCCGTAACCCTAACCCTAACCCTAACCCTAGCCCTAACCCTAACCCTAACCCTAACCCTAACCTTAGCCCTAACCCTAACCCCTAACCCCTAACCGTAACGCTAACCCTAAGCCTAACCCCTAACCCCTAACCCCTAACCCTAACCATAACCCTAAACCCTAACCCTAACCCTAACCCTAACCCTAGCCCTAACCCTAGCCCTAAGTCGTACCCTAACCCTAATCCTAACCCTAACCCAACCTTAACCCTAAAACTAACCTTAGCCCTTAAAACTAACCTAATAGAAACCCTAACCCTAACTCCTAACCCTAAGCCTAACCTAACCCTAACCCTAACCCTAGCCGTAACCCTAACCCTAACCCTAACCCTAGCCCTAACCCTAACCCTAACCCTAACCCTAACCTTAGCCCTAACCCTAACCCCTAACCCCTAACCGTAACGCTAACCCTAAGCCTAACCCCTAACCCCTAACCCCTAACCCTAACCATAACCCTAAACCCTAACCCTAACCCTAACCCTAACCCTAGCCCTAACCCTAGCCCTAAGTCGTACCCTAACCCTAATCCTAACCCTAACCCAACCTTAACCCTAAAACTAACCTTAGCCCTTAAAACTAACCTAATAGAAACCCTAACCCTAACTCCTAACCCTAAGCCTAACCTAACCCTAACCCTAACCCTAGCCGTAACCCTAACCCTAACCCTAACCCTAGCCCTAACCCTAACCCTAACCCTAACCCTAACCTTAGCCCTAACCCTAACCCCTAACCCCTAACCGTAACGCTAACCCTAAGCCTAACCCCTAACCCCTAACCCCTAACCCTAACCATAACCCTAAACCCTAACCCTAACCCTAACCCTAACCCTAGCCCTAACCCTAGCCCTAAGTCGTACCCTAACCCTAATCCTAACCCTAACCCAACCTTAACCCTAAAACTAACCTTAGCCCTTAAAACTAACCTAATAGAAACCCTAACCCTAACTCCTAACCCTAAGCCTAACCTAACCCTAACCCTAACCCTAGCCGTAACCCTAACCCTAACCCTAACCCTAGCCCTAACCCTAACCCTAACCCTAACCCTAACCTTAGCCCTAACCCTAACCCCTAACCCCTAACCGTAACGCTAACCCTAAGCCTAACCCCTAACCCCTAACCCCTAACCCTAACCATAACCCTAAACCCTAACCCTAACCCTAACCCTAACCCTAGCCCTAACCCTAGCCCTAAGTCGTACCCTAACCCTAATCCTAACCCTAACCCAACCTTAACCCTAAAACTAACCTTAGCCCTTAAAACTAACCTAATAGAAACCCTAACCCTAACTCCTAACCCTAAGCCTAACCTAACCCTAACCCTAACCCTAGCCGTAACCCTAACCCTAACCCTAACCCTAGCCCTAACCCTAACCCTAACCCTAACCCTAACCTTAGCCCTAACCCTAACCCCTAACCCCTAACCGTAACGCTAACCCTAAGCCTAACCCCTAACCCCTAACCCCTAACCCTAACCATAACCCTAAACCCTAACCCTAACCCTAACCCTAACCCTAGCCCTAACCCTAGCCCTAAGTCGTACCCTAACCCTAATCCTAACCCTAACCCAACCTTAACCCTAAAACTAACCTTAGCCCTTAAAACTAACCTAATAGAAACCCTAACCCTAACTCCTAACCCTAAGCCTAACCTAACCCTAACCCTAACACTAGCCGTAACCCTAACCCTAACCCTAACCCTAGCCCTAACCCTAACCCTAACCCTAACCCTAACCTTAGCCCTAACCCTAACCCCTAACCCCTAACCGTAACGCTAACCCTAAGCCTAACCCCTAACCCCTAACCCCTAACCCTAACCATAACCCTAAACCCTAACCCTAACCCTAACCCTAACCCTAGCCCTAACCCTAGCCCTAAGTCGTACCCTAACCCTAATCCTAACCCTAACCCAACCTTAACCCTAAAACTAACCTTAGCCCTTAAAACTAACCTAATAGAAACCCTAACCCTAACTCCTAACCCTAAGCCTAACCTAACCCTAACCCTAACCCTAGCCGTAACCCTAACCCTAACCCTAACCCTAGCCCTAACCCTAACCCTAACCCTAACCCTAACCTTAGCCCTAACCCTAACCCCTAACCCCTAACCGTAACGCTAACCCTAAGCCTAACCCCTAACCCCTAACCCCTAACCCTAACCATAACCCTAAACCCTAACCCTAACCCTAACCCTAACCCTAGCCCTAACCCTAGCCCTAAGTCGTACCCTAACCCTAATCCTAACCCTAACCCAACCTTAACCCTAAAACTAACCTTAGCCCTTAAAACTAACCTAATAGAAACCCTAACCCTAACTCCTAACCCTAAGCCTAACCTAACCCTAACCCTAACCCTAGCCGTAACCCTAACCCTAACCCTAACCCTAGCCCTAACCCTAACCCTAACCCTAACCCTAACCTTAGCCCTAACCCTAACCCCTAACCCCTAACCGTAACGCTAACCCTAAGCCTAACCCCTAACCCCTAACCCCTAACCCTAACCATAACCCTAAACCCTAACCCTAACCCTAACCCTAACCCTAGCCCTAACCCTAGCCCTAAGTCGTACCCTAACCCTAATCCTAACCCTAACCCAACCTTAACCCTAAAACTAACCTTAGCCCTTAAAACTAACCTAATAGAAACCCTAACCCTAACTCCTAACCCTAAGCCTAACCTAACCCTAACCCTAACCCTAGCCGTAACCCTAACCCTAACCCTAACCCTAGCCCTAACCCTAACCCTAACCCTAACCCTAACCTTAGCCCTAACCCTAACCCCTAACCCCTAACCGTAACGCTAACCCTAAGCCTAACCCCTAACCCCTAACCCCTAACCCTAACCATAACCCTAAACCCTAACCCTAACCCTAACCCTAACCCTAGCCCTAACCCTAGCCCTAAGTCGTACCCTAACCCTAATCCTAACCCTAACCCAACCTTAACCCTAAAACTAACCTTAGCCCTTAAAACTAACCTAATAGAAACCCTAACCCTAACTCCTAACCCTAAGCCTAACCTAACCCTAACCCTAACCCTAGCCGTAACCCTAACCCTAACCCTAACCCTAGCCCTAACCCTAACCCTAACCCTAACCCTAACCTTAGCCCTAACCCTAACCCCTAACCCCTAACCGTAACGCTAACCCTAAGCCTAACCCCTAACCCCTAACCCCTAACCCTAACCATAACCCTAAACCCTAACCCTAACCCTAACCCTAACCCTAGCCCTAACCCTAGCCCTAAGTCGTACCCTAACCCTAATCCTAACCCTAACCCAACCTTAACCCTAAAACTAACCTTAGCCCTTAAAACTAACCTAATAGAAACCCTAACCCTAACTCCTAACCCTAAGCCTAACCTAACCCTAACCCTAACCCTAGCCGTAACCCTAACCCTAACCCTAACCCTAGCCCTAACCCTAACCCTAACCCTAACCCTAACCTTAGCCCTAACCCTAACCCCTAACCCCTAACCGTAACGCTAACCCTAAGCCTAACCCCTAACCCCTAACCCCTAACCCTAACCATAACCCTAAACCCTAACCCTAACCCTAACCCTAACCCTAGCCCTAACCCTAGCCCTAAGTCGTACCCTAACCCTAATCCTAACCCTAACCCAACCTTAACCCTAAAACTAACCTTAGCCCTTAAAACTAACCTAATAGAAACCCTAACCCTAACTCCTAACCCTAAGCCTAACCTAACCCTAACCCTAACCCTAGCCGTAACCCTAACCCTAACCCTAACCCTAGCCCTAACCCTAACCCTAACCCTAACCCTAACCTTAGCCCTAACCCTAACCCCTAACCCCTAACCGTAACGCTAACCCTAAGCCTAACCCCTAACCCCTAACCCCTAACCCTAACCATAACCCTAAACCCTAACCCTAACCCTAACCCTAACCCTAGCCCTAACCCTAGCCCTAAGTCGTACCCTAACCCTAATCCTAACCCTAACCCAACCTTAACCCTAAAACTAACCTTAGCCCTTAAAACTAACCTAATAGAAACCCTAACCCTAACTCCTAACCCTAAGCCTAACCTAACCCTAACCCTAACCCTAGCCGTAACCCTAACCCTAACCCTAACCCTAGCCCTAACCCTAACCCTAACCCTAACCCTAACCTTAGCCCTAACCCTAACCCCTAACCCCTAACCGTAACGCTAACCCTAAGCCTAACCCCTAACCCCTAACCCCTAACCCTAACCATAACCCTAAACCCTAACCCTAACCCTAACCCTAACCCTAGCCCTAACCCTAGCCCTAAGTCGTACCCTAACCCTAATCCTAACCCTAACCCAACCTTAACCCTAAAACTAACCTTAGCCCTTAAAACTAACCTAATAGAAACCCTAACCCTAACTCCTAACCCTAAGCCTAACCTAACCCTAACCCTAACCCTAGCCGTAACCCTAACCCTAACCCTAACCCTAGCCCTAACCCTAACCCTAACCCTAACCCTAACCTTAGCCCTAACCCTAACCCCTAACCCCTAACCGTAACGCTAACCCTAAGCCTAACCCCTAACCCCTAACCCCTAACCCTAACCATAACCCTAAACCCTAACCCTAACCCTAACCCTAACCCTAGCCCTAACCCTAGCCCTAAGTCGTACCCTAACCCTAATCCTAACCCTAACCCAACCTTAACCCTAAAACTAACCTTAGCCCTTAAAACTAACCTAATAGAAACCCTAACCCTAACTCCTAACCCTAAGCCTAACCTAACCCTAACCCTAACCCTAGCCGTAACCCTAACCCTAACCCTAACCCTAGCCCTAACCCTAACCCTAACCCTAACCCTAACCTTAGCCCTAACCCTAACCCCTAACCCCTAACCGTAACGCTAACCCTAAGCCTAACCCCTAACCCCTAACCCCTAACCCTAACCATAACCCTAAACCCTAACCCTAACCCTAACCCTAACCCTAGCCCTAACCCTAGCCCTAAGTCGTACCCTAACCCTAATCCTAACCCTAACCCAACCTTAACCCTAAAACTAACCTTAGCCCTTAAAACTAACCTAATAGAAACCCTAACCCTAACTCCTAACCCTAAGCCTAACCTAACCCTAACCCTAACCCTAGCCGTAACCCTAACCCTAACCCTAACCCTAGCCCTAACCCTAACCCTAACCCTAACCCTAACCTTAGCCCTAACCCTAACCCCTAACCCCTAACCGTAACGCTAACCCTAAGCCTAACCCCTAACCCCTAACCCCTAACCCTAACCATAACCCTAAACCCTAACCCTAACCCTAACCCTAACCCTAGCCCTAACCCTAGCCCTAAGTCGTACCCTAACCCTAATCCTAACCCTAACCCAACCTTAACCCTAAAACTAACCTTAGCCCTTAAAACTAACCTAATAGAAACCCTAACCCTAACTCCTAACCCTAAGCCTAACCTAACCCTAACCCTAACCCTAGCCGTAACCCTAACCCTAACCCTAACCCTAGCCCTAACCCTAACCCTAACCCTAACCCTAACCTTAGCCCTAACCCTAACCCCTAACCCCTAACCGTAACGCTAACCCTAAGCCTAACCCCTAACCCCTAACCCCTAACCCTAACCATAACCCTAAACCCTAACCCTAACCCTAACCCTAACCCTAGCCCTAACCCTAGCCCTAAGTCGTACCCTAACCCTAATCCTAACCCTAACCCAACCTTAACCCTAAAACTAACCTTAGCCCTTAAAACTAACCTAATAGAAACCCTAACCCTAACTCCTAACCCTAAGCCTAACCTAACCCTAACCCTAACCCTAGCCGTAACCCTAACCCTAACCCTAACCCTAGCCCTAACCCTAACCCTAACCCTAACCCTAACCTTAGCCCTAACCCTAACCCCTAACCCCTAACCGTAACGCTAACCCTAAGCCTAACCCCTAACCCCTAACCCCTAACCCTAACCATAACCCTAAACCCTAACCCTAACCCTAACCCTAACCCTAGCCCTAACCCTAGCCCTAAGTCGTACCCTAACCCTAATCCTAACCCTAACCCAACCTTAACCCTAAAACTAACCTTAGCCCTTAAAACTAACCTAATAGAAACCCTAACCCTAACTCCTAACCCTAAGCCTAACCTAACCCTAACCCTAACCCTAGCCGTAACCCTAACCCTAACCCTAACCCTAGCCCTAACCCTAACCCTAACCCTAACCCTAACCTTAGCCCTAACCCTAACCCCTAACCCCTAACCGTAACGCTAACCCTAAGCCTAACCCCTAACCCCTAACCCCTAACCCTAACCATAACCCTAAACCCTAACCCTAACCCTAACCCTAACCCTAGCCCTAACCCTAGCCCTAAGTCGTACCCTAACCCTAATCCTAACCCTAACCCAACCTTAACCCTAAAACTAACCTTAGCCCTTAAAACTAACCTAATAGAAACCCTAACCCTAACTCCTAACCCTAAGCCTAACCTAACCCTAACCCTAACCCTAGCCGTAACCCTAACCCTAACCCTAACCCTAGCCCTAACCCTAACCCTAACCCTAACCCTAACCTTAGCCCTAACCCTAACCCCTAACCCCTAACCGTAACGCTAACCCTAAGCCTAACCCCTAACCCCTAACCCCTAACCCTAACCATAACCCTAAACCCTAACCCTAACCCTAACCCTAACCCTAGCCCTAACCCTAGCCCTAAGTCGTACCCTAACCCTAATCCTAACCCTAACCCAACCTTAACCCTAAAACTAACCTTAGCCCTTAAAACTAACCTAATAGAAACCCTAACCCTAACTCCTAACCCTAAGCCTAACCTAACCCTAACCCTAACCCTAGCCGTAACCCTAACCCTAACCCTAACCCTAGCCCTAACCCTAACCCTAACCCTAACCCTAACCTTAGCCCTAACCCTAACCCCTAACCCCTAACCGTAACGCTAACCCTAAGCCTAACCCCTAACCCCTAACCCCTAACCCTAACCATAACCCTAAACCCTAACCCTAACCCTAACCCTAACCCTAGCCCTAACCCTAGCCCTAAGTCGTACCCTAACCCTAATCCTAACCCTAACCCAACCTTAACCCTAAAACTAACCTTAGCCCTTAAAACTAACCTAATAGAAACCCTAACCCTAACTCCTAACCCTAAGCCTAACCTAACCCTAACCCTAACCCTAGCCGTAACCCTAACCCTAACCCTAACCCTAGCCCTAACCCTAACCCTAACCCTAACCCTAACCTTAGCCCTAACCCTAACCCCTAACCCCTAACCGTAACGCTAACCCTAAGCCTAACCCCTAACCCCTAACCCCTAACCCTAACCATAACCCTAAACCCTAACCCTAACCCTAACCCTAACCCTAGCCCTAACCCTAGCCCTAAGTCGTACCCTAACCCTAATCCTAACCCTAACCCAACCTTAACCCTAAAACTAACCTTAGCCCTTAAAACTAACCTAATAGAAACCCTAACCCTAACTCCTAACCCTAAGCCTAACCTAACCCTAACCCTAACCCTAGCCGTAACCCTAACCCTAACCCTAACCCTAGCCCTAACCCTAACCCTAACCCTAACCCTAACCTTAGCCCTAACCCTAACCCCTAACCCCTAACCGTAACGCTAACCCTAAGCCTAACCCCTAACCCCTAACCCCTAACCCTAACCATAACCCTAAACCCTAACCCTAACCCTAACCCTAACCCTAGCCCTAACCCTAGCCCTAAGTCGTACCCTAACCCTAATCCTAACCCTAACCCAACCTTAACCCTAAAACTAACCTTAGCCCTTAAAACTAACCTAATAGAAACCCTAACCCTAACTCCTAACCCTAAGCCTAACCTAACCCTAACCCTAACCCTAGCCGTAACCCTAACCCTAACCCTAACCCTAGCCCTAACCCTAACCCTAACCCTAACCCTAACCTTAGCCCTAACCCTAACCCCTAACCCCTAACCGTAACGCTAACCCTAAGCCTAACCCCTAACCCCTAACCCCTAACCCTAACCATAACCCTAAACCCTAACCCTAACCCTAACCCTAACCCTAGCCCTAACCCTAGCCCTAAGTCGTACCCTAACCCTAATCCTAACCCTAACCCAACCTTAACCCTAAAACTAACCTTAGCCCTTAAAACTAACCTAATAGAAACCCTAACCCTAACTCCTAACCCTAAGCCTAACCTAACCCTAACCCTAACCCTAGCCGTAACCCTAACCCTAACCCTAACCCTAGCCCTAACCCTAACCCTAACCCTAACCCTAACCTTAGCCCTAACCCTAACCCCTAACCCCTAACCGTAACGCTAACCCTAAGCCTAACCCCTAACCCCTAACCCCTAACCCTAACCATAACCCTAAACCCTAACCCTAACCCTAACCCTAACCCTAGCCCTAACCCTAGCCCTAAGTCGTACCCTAACCCTAATCCTAACCCTAACCCAACCTTAACCCTAAAACTAACCTTAGCCCTTAAAACTAACCTAATAGAAACCCTAACCCTAACTCCTAACCCTAAGCCTAACCTAACCCTAACCCTAACCCTAGCCGTAACCCTAACCCTAACCCTAACCCTAGCCCTAACCCTAACCCTAACCCTAACCCTAACCTTAGCCCTAACCCTAACCCCTAACCCCTAACCGTAACGCTAACCCTAAGCCTAACCCCTAACCCCTAACCCCTAACCCTAACCATAACCCTAAACCCTAACCCTAACCCTAACCCTAACCCTAGCCCTAACCCTAGCCCTAAGTCGTACCCTAACCCTAATCCTAACCCTAACCCAACCTTAACCCTAAAACTAACCTTAGCCCTTAAAACTAACCTAATAGAAACCCTAACCCTAACTCCTAACCCTAAGCCTAACCTAACCCTAACCCTAACCCTAGCCGTAACCCTAACCCTAACCCTAACCCTAGCCCTAACCCTAACCCTAACCCTAACCCTAACCTTAGCCCTAACCCTAACCCCTAACCCCTAACCGTAACGCTAACCCTAAGCCTAACCCCTAACCCCTAACCCCTAACCCTAACCATAACCCTAAACCCTAACCCTAACCCTAACCCTAACCCTAGCCCTAACCCTAGCCCTAAGTCGTACCCTAACCCTAATCCTAACCCTAACCCAACCTTAACCCTAAAACTAACCTTAGCCCTTAAAACTAACCTAATAGAAACCCTAACCCTAACTCCTAACCCTAAGCCTAACCTAACCCTAACCCTAACCCTAGCCGTAACCCTAACCCTAACCCTAACCCTAGCCCTAACCCTAACCCTAACCCTAACCCTAACCTTAGCCCTAACCCTAACCCCTAACCCCTAACCGTAACGCTAACCCTAAGCCTAACCCCTAACCCCTAACCCCTAACCCTAACCATAACCCTAAACCCTAACCCTAACCCTAACCCTAACCCTAGCCCTAACCCTAGCCCTAAGTCGTACCCTAACCCTAATCCTAACCCTAACCCAACCTTAACCCTAAAACTAACCTTAGCCCTTAAAACTAACCTAATAGAAACCCTAACCCTAACTCCTAACCCTAAGCCTAACCTAACCCTAACCCTAACCCTAGCCGTAACCCTAACCCTAACCCTAACCCTAGCCCTAACCCTAACCCTAACCCTAACCCTAACCTTAGCCCTAACCCTAACCCCTAACCCCTAACCGTAACGCTAACCCTAAGCCTAACCCCTAACCCCTAACCCCTAACCCTAACCATAACCCTAAACCCTAACCCTAACCCTAACCCTAACCCTAGCCCTAACCCTAGCCCTAAGTCGTACCCTAACCCTAATCCTAACCCTAACCCAACCTTAACCCTAAAACTAACCTTAGCCCTTAAAACTAACCTAATAGAAACCCTAACCCTAACTCCTAACCCTAAGCCTAACCTAACCCTAACCCTAACCCTAGCCGTAACCCTAACCCTAACCCTAACCCTAGCCCTAACCCTAACCCTAACCCTAACCCTAACCTTAGCCCTAACCCTAACCCCTAACCCCTAACCGTAACGCTAACCCTAAGCCTAACCCCTAACCCCTAACCCCTAACCCTAACCATAACCCTAAACCCTAACCCTAACCCTAACCCTAACCCTAGCCCTAACCCTAGCCCTAAGTCGTACCCTAACCCTAATCCTAACCCTAACCCAACCTTAACCCTAAAACTAACCTTAGCCCTTAAAACTAACCTAATAGAAACCCTAACCCTAACTCCTAACCCTAAGCCTAACCTAACCCTAACCCTAACCCTAGCCGTAACCCTAACCCTAACCCTAACCCTAGCCCTAACCCTAACCCTAACCCTAACCCTAACCTTAGCCCTAACCCTAACCCCTAACCCCTAACCGTAACGCTAACCCTAAGCCTAACCCCTAACCCCTAACCCCTAACCCTAACCATAACCCTAAACCCTAACCCTAACCCTAACCCTAACCCTAGCCCTAACCCTAGCCCTAAGTCGTACCCTAACCCTAATCCTAACCCTAACCCAACCTTAACCCTAAAACTAACCTTAGCCCTTAAAACTAACCTAATAGAAACCCTAACCCTAACTCCTAACCCTAAGCCTAACCTAACCCTAACCCTAACCCTAGCCGTAACCCTAACCCTAACCCTAACCCTAGCCCTAACCCTAACCCTAACCCTAACCCTAACCTTAGCCCTAACCCTAACCCCTAACCCCTAACCGTAACGCTAACCCTAAGCCTAACCCCTAACCCCTAACCCCTAACCCTAACCATAACCCTAAACCCTAACCCTAACCCTAACCCTAACCCTAGCCCTAACCCTAGCCCTAAGTCGTACCCTAACCCTAATCCTAACCCTAACCCAACCTTAACCCTAAAACTAACCTTAGCCCTTAAAACTAACCTAATAGAAACCCTAACCCTAACTCCTAACCCTAAGCCTAACCTAACCCTAACCCTAACCCTAGCCGTAACCCTAACCCTAACCCTAACCCTAGCCCTAACCCTAACCCTAACCCTAACCCTAACCTTAGCCCTAACCCTAACCCCTAACCCCTAACCGTAACGCTAACCCTAAGCCTAACCCCTAACCCCTAACCCCTAACCCTAACCATAACCCTAAACCCTAACCCTAACCCTAACCCTAACCCTAGCCCTAACCCTAGCCCTAAGTCGTACCCTAACCCTAATCCTAACCCTAACCCAACCTTAACCCTAAAACTAACCTTAGCCCTTAAAACTAACCTAATAGAAACCCTAACCCTAACTCCTAACCCTAAGCCTAACCTAACCCTAACCCTAACCCTAGCCGTAACCCTAACCCTAACCCTAACCCTAGCCCTAACCCTAACCCTAACCCTAACCCTAACCTTAGCCCTAACCCTAACCCCTAACCCCTAACCGTAACGCTAACCCTAAGCCTAACCCCTAACCCCTAACCCCTAACCCTAACCATAACCCTAAACCCTAACCCTAACCCTAACCCTAACCCTAGCCCTAACCCTAGCCCTAAGTCGTACCCTAACCCTAATCCTAACCCTAACCCAACCTTAACCCTAAAACTAACCTTAGCCCTTAAAACTAACCTAATAGAAACCCTAACCCTAACTCCTAACCCTAAGCCTAACCTAACCCTAACCCTAACCCTAGCCGTAACCCTAACCCTAACCCTAACCCTAGCCCTAACCCTAACCCTAACCCTAACCCTAACCTTAGCCCTAACCCTAACCCCTAACCCCTAACCGTAACGCTAACCCTAAGCCTAACCCCTAACCCCTAACCCCTAACCCTAACCATAACCCTAAACCCTAACCCTAACCCTAACCCTAACCCTAGCCCTAACCCTAGCCCTAAGTCGTACCCTAACCCTAATCCTAACCCTAACCCAACCTTAACCCTAAAACTAACCTTAGCCCTTAAAACTAACCTAATAGAAACCCTAACCCTAACTCCTAACCCTAAGCCTAACCTAACCCTAACCCTAACCCTAGCCGTAACCCTAACCCTAACCCTAACCCTAGCCCTAACCCTAACCCTAACCCTAACCCTAACCTTAGCCCTAACCCTAACCCCTAACCCCTAACCGTAACGCTAACCCTAAGCCTAACCCCTAACCCCTAACCCCTAACCCTAACCATAACCCTAAACCCTAACCCTAACCCTAACCCTAACCCTAGCCCTAACCCTAGCCCTAAGTCGTACCCTAACCCTAATCCTAACCCTAACCCAACCTTAACCCTAAAACTAACCTTAGCCCTTAAAACTAACCTAATAGAAACCCTAACCCTAACTCCTAACCCTAAGCCTAACCTAACCCTAACCCTAACCCTAGCCGTAACCCTAACCCTAACCCTAACCCTAGCCCTAACCCTAACCCTAACCCTAACCCTAACCTTAGCCCTAACCCTAACCCCTAAGCCCTAACCGTAACGCTAACCCTAAGCCTAACCCCTAACCCCTAACCCCTAACCCTAACCATAACCCTAAACCCTAACCCTAACCCTAACCCTAACCCTAGCCCTAACCCTAGCCCTAAGTCGTACCCTAACCCTAATCCTAACCCTAACCCAACCTTAACCCTAAAACTAACCTTAGCCCTTAAAACTAACCTAATAGAAACCCTAACCCTAACTCCTAACCCTAAGCCTAACCTAACCCTAACCCTAACCCTAGCCGTAACCCTAACCCTAACCCTAACCCTAGCCCTAACCCTAACCCTAACCCTAACCCTAACCTTAGCCCTAACCCTAACCCCTAACCCCTAACCGTAACGCTAACCCTAAGCCTAACCCCTAACCCCTAACCCCTAACCCTAACCATAACCCTAAACCCTAACCCTAACCCTAACCCTAACCCTAGCCCTAACCCTAGCCCTAAGTCGTACCCTAACCCTAATCCTAACCCTAACCCAACCTTAACCCTAAAACTAACCTTAGCCCTTAAAACTAACCTAATAGAAACCCTAACCCTAACTCCTAACCCTAAGCCTAACCTAACCCTAACCCTAACCCTAGCCGTAACCCTAACCCTAACCCTAACCCTAGCCCTAACCCTAACCCTAACCCTAACCCTAACCTTAGCCCTAACCCTAACCCCTAACCCCTAACCGTAACGCTAACCCTAAGCCTAACCCCTAACCCCTAACCCCTAACCCTAACCATAACCCTAAACCCTAACCCTAACCCTAACCCTAACCCTAGCCCTAACCCTAGCCCTAAGTCGTACCCTAACCCTAATCCTAACCCTAACCCAACCTTAACCCTAAAACTAACCTTAGCCCTTAAAACTAACCTAATAGAAACCCTAACCCTAACTCCTAACCCTAAGCCTAACCTAACCCTAACCCTAACCCTAGCCGTAACCCTAACCCTAACCCTAACCCTAGCCCTAACCCTAACCCTAACCCTAACCCTAACCTTAGCCCTAACCCTAACCCCTAACCCCTAACCGTAACGCTAACCCTAAGCCTAACCCCTAACCCCTAACCCCTAACCCTAACCATAACCCTAAACCCTAACCCTAACCCTAACCCTAACCCTAGCCCTAACCCTAGCCCTAAGTCGTACCCTAACCCTAATCCTAACCCTAACCCAACCTTAACCCTAAAACTAACCTTAGCCCTTAAAACTAACCTAATAGAAACCCTAACCCTAACTCCTAACCCTAAGCCTAACCTAACCCTAACCCTAACCCTAGCCGTAACCCTAACCCTAACCCTAACCCTAGCCCTAACCCTAACCCTAACCCTAACCCTAACCTTAGCCCTAACCCTAACCCCTAACCCCTAACCGTAACGCTAACCCTAAGCCTAACCCCTAACCCCTAACCCCTAACCCTAACCATAACCCTAAACCCTAACCCTAACCCTAACCCTAACCCTAGCCCTAACCCTAGCCCTAAGTCGTACCCTAACCCTAATCCTAACCCTAACCCAACCTTAACCCTAAAACTAACCTTAGCCCTTAAAACTAACCTAATAGAAACCCTAACCCTAACTCCTAAC